>NC_143488.1:29261606-29551271 GCF_027475165.1 Benincasa hispida | reverse complement strand
TATTTTATCATATAGTTTTAGAACTCTGAATCTAAAAACTTTCAACCCCGATCCGATCGAAGTGTTTTAATCCGTCTATCTAATGCATTTTCAACTTCAGCCTTGAACTCTCTGAACCTTTTAAAGGATTCAGACTTCCGTTGCATCAAATAAACATACCCATACTGAGAGTAATCATTAGTAAAAGTGATGAAATACTTATAGCCTCCCCTGGCTCGCACATTCATCGGACCACAAAGGTCTAAATGCACTAAATATAGAGGCTCTTTGGCTTGATAACATTTTTCAGTAAAAGGTCTTTTAGTCATATTGCATTCAAGGAAAGATTCGCACACCGGTAAAGAATTTTCCTCTAACTCGCTTAGAAGTCCATTCTTCACCAAACTCTCAATCCTATTGAGATTGATGTGTCGTAATTGAAGGTGCCAAAGTTGCACATTTTCTTTTGGAGAAACCTTAAGTCATTTATTTTGAGTTACGGAAGTTTTAAACATATCTATGTTATGGAGGGAACTTGTTACTAACAGACTTAACACATACAAGTTGTTTTTCAGTTGTGTTGAAAAAATCTCAACACCATCTTTATCAATAAACACTTTATTCAAATCAAAATGAAGAGTATATTTACATTGTATCAGACACTTAAATTTCGCTTTAACTTGGGAACTACATAAACATCGTTAAAAATGATAAATTTCTTCTGTAAAGTCAACTGGAGTCCTCTCACTTCCATAGATGAGACGACGTGCCTGATTCTTACTCGTATCGTTATCTCTCCAACCTCAAGCTGTCGTCGGGATCTAATCCCCTAAAAAGTAGAACAAACATGATTAGTGGCCCGGAGTCAATAATCCAGGAAGAATCATCATTCTCCACTAAACAAGTTTCCAAAACTAGTAAATCATATTTACTTTGTTTTGCCTTAGCCTTAGTCTTCTTCTTCTCCTTAATCTAACGAGGAGAATTCTGCTTCCAGTCCCCATCCTGGTTGCAATAGAAATACTTTCATTTGTCAATCAGTGCTAGTTGTCTATCCCGCTGGGCTAACAGGTTGTGGGTTAGCAGGTGCCTTCCCCTTCCCCTTACCACCCTTCTTCTTTTTCCACTTGGAAGTGTTAGAAGTAGAAGGAGTAGACTTCGTTCCTGAGGTTGAACCTTTATGGAACTTCTTTTAAGATGAAGCACCGTTTTCCTCACCTACCTTCCTCTCCTTAATTTTTAGCAAGGATTGGAATGTCTGCAACTTGTTGAGGAAAGTTATAAGGGTATAGTCAACTTTGTTCAGTATCGTATTACTGACAAAGTGCAGGAAGCTATCTGGCAACGAGTGCAGAATTATGCTAACCTGGCTGCCCTCATTGATGCATGACCCATCTTCGCCATATTGAAGTGGACCATCATGTTCAACACATGTTCAAAAACAGAGATTCCTTCCTCCATTTTGGACTTGAAGATGCATTTGTGAGCTTCATGTTTGAGCTATCTAGACGATTATCCAAACATTCCCCGCAGAGACTCCATGATCTCATGTGTTGAGACCATAGGATCATGCTTCTTGGCCAAAACATTATTAAGACTAGCCAAGATATAAGCTCGAGCCTTCTTGTTCGCCCGTGTCCAATGCTCATAAGCCTCCCGAATGTTTCGAGTGATGGTCTGAGGTGGAATAGGAGGACACTTCTCCGTAAGGACGAACCTCAAGTCATCGATGATTAAAATTGTTATGATCGTGTGTTTCCAACTAGCTTAGTTCTCGCCAGTCAATTTGCCAGCACTTAAAAGAGCTAATGTTGCTCTAGCCATTCTAACGTTGCTGAAAAAATAAAAATAAAAACCTAATGAGTCTATGCAATACCACTTTTAACACCAATTTTTTTAGTTTCAGCAAAATAGTTTCCATGTATCCTAAGTGAAAAGACATCTATTTCGTAATGATGCCCCAGCGAGGCAGGACAAACGTCACCGATGAGGTGATCAGATGCCTCTTCACTAGGATGAGACATTCTCAAACATTAGGTAGAAACAACTCTTGTAACTGACCCTAAGAGTCACCATTTTTGGTCTAAAACTATTAACCTTTAACAATTTCGCGTAAGTGTAACCCCTCATTTTTGGTCCTAGAGTCCCGCCCTAATGCACCCACCGTAGGGAAAAAAAAGATTAGGACAAGATACTAAAGCGACCTTATCCTATACAAGAGATTAGATAAAGAGTCGTGCAAAACTGTAATCCTATAAGGGGACACTCCCAGGGTGCCTCGAGGCGATGCACAGAAACGTTATCCAACCTAACGAGAGAGATCATGGGATATGCTGTCGCATGTCCCACTCTCACTTACTATGAACATTCTCTCCATTCACCTTGGTATTGACCTACCCAAACACCGTTCTTTAGGGGGACACTCCTAGGGTGCCATGAGGATGAGGATAGATCTCATGGTGTGAACATAAAGGGAGAAACGTGAAGAGGTTTAAATGAAGTATCATATACCCCAAGTACCTCCCACTGAATGTTCTACCTAGGGGTTCATTAACTTAGACCGTTCGGCTACTGATTTTATCTAAATTAGTTTAATTTTCTCAAAAAGTACACTTGTCTTTGAAATTAAACAAGTTCAAGTCAAGTCCCATTAAAGTCTTTAACGAACTATTCTCAAATTTGCATGCGTGGATCAAATCTATCTAATTCATCTTTCTAGGTAATTTAAACACGCAAGTCTAAATGATCGTTTAAATGACTACGTTGCTGTGAAGCGTGATCGTCTAGACAATCATAAATTAAACGCCTAAGCGATGAAGCTTGCTGAGTTACACGGTCGTTTAGTGCACACGTGGTAACCTTGCTGCGAAGTATCCCATACTCAACGATTGCTTACCCCATCGTTTACACGATCTAACCAATGCTTGGTCTTCTTCTTTTTCAAACTACAGTACAACTCTTTGCCTTGAAGCTTCATCACAAGCGAGTCACACTAACTCAAACACTTTGAATTATAGACCCGATAGCATGTTAATATGCCCAAAAACACAAGGGCCCTTACAATTAACTTTGAATGTAAAAGAACTCAATAATCAGAGCCAACCAACCCAGAAACTCCATTAATCCACATCCTCAAACCTATTGAACATTTAAACATAATGTAGACTTGCTTCATCCACTGAGAATGTAAATTCTATTCTATACAACAATGGATTTGGAATATCAAAACCTGGCTCTGATACTAATTGAAGGAACTGTTATCAAAGAGAACCCATGAGTGGAAGCAAGATCGTTCCAAATTCATTGTGACGGAATTACAAGCATTCACAATCAAACAAACTAGTTATGCATTACAGAACAAATTACGACATGCTTTCATAAATAAATACAAAGGGGCGAGAGACATACCTTTTGAATAACTCTTCTTCTAACTTTTTCTTGCTCTCGTGGAGTCTTGAACCAGCACCTCTCGCTGTCGCTTAGAATCGTCTACCCAAATCTCTCGTTGTCGCTTAGCACATGAACAGTCTTCTCCACGAACAAGTAGCCTTTCAAACACCACCACTCAGTGACCTTGGTATTCTTAAAATAAGAATCTAGGAGGTGTGGGCTCTGTTGGATTTGGTAGAGGGAAGGAGGAAACAACGATAGCACTATACGACCAAGCAAGTGGGAGATGGATAGTGCCTATCGTATAGACTTGTGCTTGATCGTTTAGTAAAGGTACACGATCGTTTAGGTAATGTTGCTTGATCATTTACACGATCGTCTAGTGAATCTCGCTCAGGCACGCGATTGTTTAGTAAAACAACATGATCGTTTAGTTAGCAACTCATGTAAATAATCATTTAGACAAACACTTGAAGCCGTCATGTAGTCTCTCGTGAGCTAAACGATAGGCCGTGTACTCGAATGAAGCGATGCAATTATTATCTTCCAAAATGAAAACTTTTTTCATTTTATCCTTTAGTTATGAAAATTGAATAAAACCTCCCACTTTCACACATGGTTATGGAGAAAACCACCAACAATTATCTCCTAATTGTTTTAATTATAACTAAATATAATAACTAACTTATTATATTATATTTATAACCTATATTTTTAATATCACATCATATGCAACATTTAAACCATAGTCTTTTTTCTCCTTTAATTGATATAAATCATATTTATCTCATTTTCATCCAATTAATGTATCTCATACATTATGTCAACTATATTATATATAATTGAACCAGATTAATCATTACATATATAATCAAACTCCTTCTTGTCAATCTGAACACTTCAACCTAACCCCAAAACTGATTCTCAATTTAAATCCATTGAGCTACCAAGGGGACCTTATGGACCTGTAGCTTGAAGTTCCAATGGTACGTGAATAACTGACTAAACACTTTAGTCACGGGATCCACCATCTGTTAACTGTCAGGCACTCCACTAAAGACGACAACTGAACTCTTCTCACTACATATATATTATATGTCCATCTTAACCAATGAACAATGCAACAACCCTTCACCGATCACTCGTAAGTACAGTTGGGTCAATAACCGTTATGCTCCTGTAGTTACATCTGTCTCCTTAAGTACCACTGATCCCTCTAATGAACATAAATCATAGTTCTACTATGGCTAAGTCTTCTCTTCCAAAGAGAAGTTGTGGCCACTATGTTCAAGCTCCGGAATCAGCCCTTAAGGGAGCAATCTCTCTACTTATCCCTGCTTCGAGAAAGGAGTGAATTCCATATTGTGGATTGAGTTCCCAACTCCTAGATCAGACAAGTCCCCAAAAAGGTAGGCATGTTGAGTTGGCAATCTGGCCACTCTCACCCATACTAATCAAAGGACCGCCCTCAAAGATACGAGTTCACAAAACACTCAGGATTGAGGTTGTGTCACCTATGGTCGTTTAAGTGAGATGCAAGTCTCTAGTATCAACGACGTTATGTACAGAGTCTAGTCATCTCGTGGTCTAGGTCTTATACAAACTCTTTGTATAGGACACCCGCGCTCCACGTCTCCATACGTATTGTCAGGATCAACAATCTATAGTAGTTTACAACACTTGCAAATCTCTACAAAGTGTGTCGTATCCGTAGTATCACCATGATCAGGTATCCCACCTTAATCCTTATACTACTGACTGATTTAGGTTATCACTTAAGGCATGATCCATTTGTATATCACATATACATGCTTAAGTTCACATAAGATAACCAAGGAGCTTTGTTTATTAGATATAAGTAAATGTCAGGATTAAATAACACTTATTTTATTCATTTAACAATGTGCATCTTTACAAAACAATGAGACTCTGGGAGAATTAGGACACCAATCCCAACAGGCATATCTACCGACTCAGCATAGACAAGGTGCCAAGCTCTCCAAGAGGGATCAAATCTCCTAGGTCATCCTCATCGTCGTCATAGACATCCCATATAACCTCCTGCTCAAAAGAGTCAAACATGTCAATCTGGAGCAAAGAATGTACATGCCCTATGGTGGAAGTTTTCATAGCATCGAAAATATTAAATTTAACCAACTCACAATCGAACTCCACAGACAAAGTACCCTCATCCACATTAATCTTAGTTTTGGTCGTCTTCATAAAAGGCCACCCAAGCAAGATGGATGCAGATGAGATATATGTGAGCTCTTCCATCTTAAGAACATAGAAATCAAAAGGAAAAACAAATTCATTGACCTGAAGTAGGACATCCTCTATGACTCCTAATGCGTGTATAAAAGACCTATCAGCTAATTGAATGACAACTCTAGTATAACTATTATTGATGCACCCAAATCTAGTATGATCCTATCAATTTTCTTTTTTTTACCTATAATGCAAGGGAGAGAAAACATATCTGGATCCTTTTGTTTTTCTGGCAAGTTTTTCAGAAGGATCACAGACACATATTGACTAACCACCATTCTCTTCTTTTTCCTCGGCTTGCCTCTTCCTCGTGTAGATCTCCGTCAGGAATTTGGCATATTACGGGATTTTCTTGACTACATCGAACAGAGGATAATTTATATCCGCCCTTCTAAACATCTCGAAAAGCTCCTTGTCCTTGTCTACAGCTGGTTCCTTTGGCCTTGCAAGCCTGGAAGGGAAAAGTGTTTTAGGCACATTCACATCTAAAAGAGGATAAGTGTGGAAGATACTCCCTGTTTATTTTGTGGTAGTAAGACGGTTGAATTTAAGGAAGAAATTCTTGGACTCTCTAATTCTCGCTCCTTTTATTTAGCAAATGGTTTCAACTCTTTGCCACTCCTCAACGTGATTGCACTTACAATTTCTCTAGGGTTTAATTTTGGTTGAGATGGGAGTTTGTCAAACTGTCTCTCCAATTTACTCATCGAGGTGGCTAGTTGAGAAACTTGGGTCCCAAAAGCATCAATAGCAGTTTGAAATTTAAAATGATTATAAGCAAGACTTTGAATCATATCTTCTAAGGACATAGCTGAACGTGACGAAGCTCCATGACTAGGCTGAGCCTACTCCTTTTGTCCTCCCCATTAGAAGTTCCGGTGGTTTCTCCACCCAAAATTGTAAGTCTGACTGAATGGGTCCCGCCTTCTATTTTTTCCATTGTAATTGTAGCCTCCAATGGCAATTATCTCAGTAATTTCTCCTTATAGAGAACTTGGGCAAACGTCAGCTGAATGGCCAATTCCATGGCATACTTGGCAAACAGTAGTGGGTTGTCTAATCTCTACCTTTGCCAACTGCTTTGCAACAGAAACTAAGTTAGATATTTCTTTCTTAAGTTCACTTACCTCATTGGCAGGTTTGGCAGTGACTGCAGCTCTAGTTCAAAATTGTTGAGAATTTGCAGCCATGGTAGCTATTAGATTCATAGCCCCAGTAAGGGTTTTATTGACTGAGGCTCCTCCTGCTATTGCATCTATGCTGCTTTTGTCAGTCATCATCAGTCTCTCATAAAAGTATTGGATGAAGAGTTAGTCTGAGATCTTATGATGGGGAAACTAGGCAAAGGTATTTTGAAATTGTCCCCAATACTCGTAAAGGGTCTCCCCATCGAATTGCATGATGCTATAAATTTCCTTTCTGAAACTAGCACCTCGTGATGCTGGAAAGAACTTCTCCATGAACTACCTCTGCAATTCTTCCTAGGACGTGATAGTCCCTGGTTGAAGAATGTAGAACCACTCATTGGCATCTCCTTTCAATGTCAAGGGGAATGCTCTCATATTTATCTGCTCTTAGGTAACCCCATTAGGTCTCATCCCATTGCATACCACATAAAATTCCTTCAAGTGTTTGTGTGGATCCTCGCCCTGTAGACAAGAAAATGCAAGAAGTAAGTGAATTAAGGAAGATTTAAGCTCAAATTTACCTATCGTCTCAGGATAGACAATGCACAAGGGCTATTGAGTGAAGTTAGGTGTTGCAAGCTCCTTGAGGGTCTTTTCTCGTTCAACCATCACTAGAAAATCATCAAGAATATTTTCTTCTCCCGATGTGTCTTCAACACAAATCTCTCTGTCAAGTGTAACTTTTTGTCTCCTTTCTCTCCTGATTCTCCGCTCCTTCTTGGAAATCTATACAAAATACAATTGTCTAGTACCTTTAGGAGTGTGGGCCGTACACCAAAAGAGAAAATTGATTAGCAAGGATAAACACTACATGTTTCAAAAATCAAATAATTTTTTTGCTATTATTTGTGTCTACTATTTATGTGGGTCATGCACATTTGGGAGTGTGGGTCATGCACAATCAACTACTATTTGTGTCTATCTATGTCATAATAGACACAAATAGGAGTCTTTCGCAGTTTGTCCCTGTCTATCATAGATAGATGGTGATATTTTGCTATTATTTATAAATATTATATGCGGTTTTGTTATTTAAAATAATTTCCCTAAAAACAATGGTTCTTTTCAAATATAGGAAAATGAACCAAAACATTTATAAATATAGTAAAATTTCACTGTCTATTTGCGATAAACTGGGATAAACCGCGATATACTACAATCTGCATCTATCTATGTCATGTTGATACAAATATTAGTCTAGCAGTCTATCACATATAAGTTGTGATATTTTGCTATTATTTGTAAATCTTTTTAGCAGTTTTGTCATTTAAAATAATTTTTCAATAATAATTTTTTTTTTCTTTTTAGACAACAATTGAAATTTGTTTGAAACTTACAATTATAGTTAGACAAACTAAATCAACAATTAATATATTTAATTAGTTTTCTTGTATAACTACATTAATATTGTCAAACAGGATTTAAAAATTAATTTTGTATCTAATACAGAAAATATAATAGGATTTAATATTATCCAAATATCTTGTATTAAACAAGTATCATGTGGGGATAGCTCAGTTGTTTTTAAATGCAAGTATGTATATATAAAGTATATATTAAGAAGGCTTTATAATGTTTTTAAACATTTTTAAAGTGTATTTTAAATAATTTTATATCAAAAGGATGTAAATAAAAATTACTTTTTTCAAAATCATTTTTTTACAATCCAGACGGGCCCTAAACACATGAGTTTTCAATTGGGTCAGACAAATATCTAAATTGAAAATATAATTTTGAAAAATGTCTAATCCTACTTTGCATTCAAAAAATGTACAAATGTATTATTAAATTTATTTTTAATTTTGAAACAAACAAATGCACCCTCCCAAAAATCTATTATGTTACAAGTATTTAAATCTAACTATTCAAATTCAAATAGAAAGAAAACAAACCAAATCTCGTAATCCTAACAAAATCACACAAACATTAAAAGAGAAACTAAAAGCTATTAATTTTTTTTGGGACAAAAAAATAGAGATAGAAAGATCAGACTTTATTTTAAAAAATATAGAAATATCTAAAACTAGAATTTATTTAAAAATAGCGATGAGTATGCATGTTAACCTAAAAAGTAAAATAAATATCATAATTTATTTAAAAATATATAGAAATACTAACCACTGCCAACATGAGTGTAACTCAACTCGCATAGTGCTCGTACTATCAACCTCGAGATTAGAGGTTCAATTCCCCTCCCCCACACTTTAGTTATAATACCTTTGCAAATATATATATATATATATATATATATATATATATATATCAACCACTAAAACTCAGAGTAAATACAAGGTATGCAGTGTACGTTACCGCTTTTCTTGCATAGATGAGATAATTTAGTGATGATGGTGTAAAACCTAGTAACGATCAAATAATATAATAATATGTACCTTCAAGAAATTAAGTAAGAAAATAAGCTAGACATTAAACCTTGTCATGATTTCAACCCCACCTAATTACACTGTCATCCTACACAATCACCTCAAACCTCAAGCGTGCATCCCCCCCAATACATATAGTACATATTTTTTTGTACCTCATTGGTTTGTGTTGCTTGTGCGTTGTACATCGATTGTGTTCGTTACTACGCATAGACAGTGCATTTTGTGCATCGATTATTTTTGTTACCAACTTATTATGTATGAACAATGTCTTTGACATATTGTCAAATTCAACAACTTGTACTGTGAGCTGTCTTATTCCTAAAGTCGCCGTCACCACTCAAATCTAACCACCGTTGTGACTGTTCGACTTGCCTGAATTCATCTTACTCTGTTGCAGTTCAGCTCCATCACCAGCCATATGCCAAGATTTGGTTGCCACCATCAGACCTGCCGCTATAATTGCCCGAATATATCTATGTTTGTCTCACTGCGCTCCCATTACTTAATTATATTCTGCCCCATCTAAAACTACGTCTTTACTTAGATGTCACGCTACTCAACACCTATAGCCATCCACAAGGGCCTAGATTAGTTTGTCCATTGTGGGATTCTTTATCATCCACTCGGCGTGGGTAAATCAACTATTAAAAAGGCAAAACCTGCTACAGTCAAACTCTCATTTGGATTTTGCGGATGAAAGAAGATAACAAGAGAAATTGGTCCACTTTGACTTCTCTTTTGCTATATTTGCCTTCTCACAAAATAGATCAACAAATTTAAGTAGTCTAGATATATTAATAAAATAACTTGATAATCTTATTTTATAAATTAAAATGAGATCTTTAGTTTTCGAATCTATTAAATATATAAATACATATATACCTCCAACTGAATATTGGAGTTAATATTTATTTCAAATTCCAAAAAAAAAAAAAAAAGGAGTTGTACATATTGGTTTCAAATTTCCAAAAGAAAAAAAGGAGTTGATTTGCAGATTGCGTACAAGGTATGTGAAGGGTAAAAGTGAAAAATATATATTAATTTCCTGCCTCACTTCCTTCAGCATTAGCCTTTTTCAGTAAAATATAAAATTAGACATTTTCCAAATCGTACGTTCTTTTTTAGCCATTTGTTGCAATTTCTCTTTTCTATTTGTCCACCCTATTTTTCATTTATACATATTGGATATCGTAGATTAATTGATAAGGGGCAGTTGCAAGATGGCTAAACATAAATTGAAAATTGGATGTGTCATCAACTTTTGTCATTTGCAGAAATAGCAAAAAAATAAAAATAAATAAATAAATAAAAGACCGAAGGCCAAGTCCAAATAAAGTTTAACAAAACTCCAAGATTTTTCTGCAAACATGCCTCATTGCCAAACTAAAATAATTCCTAAATGGTTGATTTCTCTAATTTCTCCTTAAATTTTCTGTCAATTCCTCTCCTTTCGCCTTCAATTCACTGTCAACTTGAAATTGAAGGTCGACTGGTTGTTGATAGTTTTTTATATACTTGAAATTTTAGTATCGTCTTTGGTAACAACTTGCTAACTTTTTGATGTACTCAAAATTTAGTATGCTTGTTGATTGAACAAAATAGTTTTTGTTTTACTCAAACTCTTAATATTTTTACAAATTGATGTTTAATAGTATGTTGATCTACTTGAAATCTTAACATGCTTGCTATTGATGTGTGATAATATTATGATGTTATTTCAAATTTTAGTTTGCATGTTGATTGATATCATATAGTCTATTGATGTATTAAAAATTTTAATATATTTGCTATGTTCTCATATTTTAATATGCTCTTGATTAGTATCTGGTAGCTTAACTTGTTGATGTACTCAAAATTTAATATGTTTGCTTATTGATTCATATAGTTTGTTGATGAACTCAAGTTATCATCGGGTTTCCTAATTGACATTTGAGAGACCATTGATTGTACTTGAAATTTTAATATAGTTGATAAATGTGGAATACTGATTGAGATTAGATATATTGTAGATATATTCATGTCTAACTTCTAGTATTCATTGGTTGATGTCTGCTACAATCGATCTCATATTTGACATACTATTGATACACTAGTAATATCATGCTTATAAAATTAAACATATATGTTTTACTTCAAAACAAGTTACTAATTGAATGTTGATTATTATTAGATATACTTCTAATACACTTGAAATGTTGAATATTGATGTTAGATAAATTGATGATACACTTATGTCTTACTTGAAGTAGTTACTAATTAATGTCTAATACACTCATGTCTTAGTATGATATATCGTCAATATGCTTGGAATATCATGCTTATAAAATGAAACACACATCTTTTACTTCAAAATAAGCCACTAAATGAATGTGGATAGATATATAGCAGATATACTTATTTCTTACTTCAGATATTCTCAGAGGGTGAGAATTCATTAGAGTTTCATGGGCTTTGTACTTAATTTTGGAAAGGGAAGGAAAGTGATTTTTGGAGAGTAATGTTGCAAAGAAATTCTCTAAGGAGAAGAGACTGAGTGTTCTCTGTAAAAAAAACGATGAATTTCACTATCAAATCGTAACGTGAAACCAAGTTTCACGTTGGTTATCCGAGAGTGGGGAGGAGGGAGTTACAGTAACTCCCTCCCCATTATTTAATTTTAAATTCAAAATGAATTCAAAATTATATATATATTATATGTGTGTATGTGCGCGCACGCGTGTATATAAACTATTTAACATATATAACTACCTTATGTTATTGGTCAGCCGGTAGCTTCACTTCATCTATGAACCCACACCTATGCAAATAAAATTTGTATGCACCGAACTAAGTTCTTATACGAATTAGTAGTACAAGTAGCAAGTCCGGGGTCAAACCTCAGAGAGCCGAATATGGATTTCTCAAAGATTGGAACTTATAGGAAGTAACCAAAAGGGGGGATTTTTATGAGAAATTCTTAAATAAATTGCTAGAGAACAAAAAGTGCGCTACGTAAACGAATGCAAAAGTTTATCAATCAAACAAATACTTAGCTTAAGAAATTATAATTTAGTTCATTCCTCATCAATTCCATCAAAGACTAATCAAAAGATGTGCGAGAATATTTGACTTTTAACTTAGCCTACTCGATTAGAATCTGACTCGATAGTCCATAAAATCAAGTTAATTAACAGAAAATTGAGAATCCTCAACCAATCAATCAATTAACAGGCATTAAAATGCAAGGCAAAGCTAAACCAATTAATTGATTTCCATCGTCTAACCAATTAATTGAGCGAGATTTATCTAAGTTAGAAAGTAAATACTTATTAATTGGAATCCCAAATTAACATAACAAACTAGCTTAACTCATGCTTCTAGGTGATGACTACCTAATGATTACAAATTAGGTCCAATCAAAGCAATCAATTAAACATGCATAACTAATTTGTCAGTTTATCCCATACACGAAAATTGAAGAATATGCCAAGATAAAGTCTCATAAATTCCAAAACTCTGAGAATTACAACACGAGTCTCAAGAATTGAATAAAAACCAAACTAAACTAACCAACCCAAGCTATGTTCTTATGCTTTAGCCTCAAATCATGCTTGAATTCAATACAATTGGCAAAAGGGAAGAATTTTTATCGAATTTTGGTGTAAAAGGGATCTAAAATTAGGCTAGACAGAGCGGCGACGTTCAGAAATTGGTGTACTCGGTGAGTCTCCAGTTTGCTGACCCAAATTATTTTTTTATAAAACAGTCGTAGTGTCGCAATGCTAGGAAGAGCGTTGCAATGCTATGGCGCAGAGTGGACGAGCATCAGGCAAGCATTGCAGCGTTGGCCTAATGTTGTGTTGCACGCGTATTGTGGTTGTGCGTCCGTCACACTACCTAGCATTGCAACACTCTTGGGGAGCGTTGCAATGCGACCTATTCTATCCTAGAGCGTTGGAGGGCAGCATTAATTAGTAGTGCAATGGTGGCGTTGGGGTATCTCTGAAGTGTTGCAACGCTTGAGGCAACGTTGCAACGCTGCCCTGCATTCGAGAATTTTACCTTCTAGCATTGATCTAGCGTTGGACTTAGGTTTAATGAGAGTGTTGCAATGCTCGGGGGGAAGCATTCTTCATTCCTTCGTCATTTGATCAATTTAGTTCCTAACTTTGTCATTTCAGTGCCTTTTTATCTAAAAACGCTCAATCCGACTACTTGTGCAATCGAGTCCTACAAAATGATCAATTTAACAAAATTAAGTACCTAAACAACCTTGAGTTAATTGGAAGAAAATAGCACATTTCCAGTGCTATGAAACACCCCCAACTTAATTCTTGATCGTCCTCAAGAAAGTTAATACAAGTAGTCATGTAAAAGATAATCAGTTTGTCAAACTAGAATTTTCCTTACTCAAGCCTCAACAGTCAACTAGAATTAATTTCACAATCGATTAGGTAATCAAAAAGCATTCCATCATTTCATAAACGGTTTGAAAATTCGTTTAAAAATTTTCTAATGCATGTTCAAGATCAAAGTTATTCATTTTGAACAAGAACGAGCCCTACATTGGCTCAAAGGGTCCTGATTTAGCTTTCCTAAATTCAAAGTGGTAATCACATAAAATTGGGTCAGTCCATCGCCTTACTGCATGCTTTTCTTTCTCGTTTATTATTACTATCTCTCTTTTTTTTAAAGATCAAAGGGGAAACTTAATCTAGGAAACTTACTTTCATTTTGGCTTTCCAACATGGGTATCATGCGAGTCATCCAACTAGGGGCCAATTTTCATTCAAAAGTGCCTAAAGCTTACTCATTCCTCTAGGATACTTTAGCTCAAAGAGAAACCACGGGTGTCATGGCCACCCTAGGTTAATCATACCCTTGAAGAAGAGGAGTAGACCCCTAAATATGCATAAATTAAAATTCTCTCTCTCTCTCTCTCTCTCTCTCTTTTACTAGGCGACGGTGATATCAATTGACTATATCTCAAGCATGCATTACTAAATTGAACTGCGAAAAGACTAATATCTATCATCAAGGCCTATCGGAGTGACAACAAACTTATGGTCTCATAATTCAATTTTAAGCAAGAAAATAGGTCAAGATAGATATGCAAAGGGCTTAGAGATGTAATAAAAAAAATACATCAGAATTTTTCAAAAACATCATGAAAATTATGAACCCTTTCATCCATCATATTCCAATGCAAAAACAATTCATGTGAGTGCGTCATAGACTAGTCATCGTAAGGAATAAAACAACAAGAAAAACTCAATCAAGCAAACATTGTCCAAGCATAGTGCTCTAGTACCCGAAATAATATCATCAAAATATAAAGAAATTCAGCCCAAAAAGCAGCCAAAAAATAGCCCAAAAATCCAAACATCCCACCCCCAACTTTTAAAACACACATTATCTCCAATGTGATTAAAATGAAGTACGAGGGATCAGAATACTTCCCTGAACAATGGAGTGAAGGAAGGATGTAGGACACTCGGCTCAACTCCTTTTCTGCCTAAAAATCCTAGGAAACAAAAATAATAGAAAGAATTAAGCTCCACAAAATAAATAAAAAATAAAAAGGGAAAATACTAAATAGAAATCTAATCCTAGAAAGCAAGTAAATTTAAATACTTGCTGCCTCCAGGTAGCGCAAATATTTATGGTCGGTTGCTCAACTGTGATGACTCGATTTCAGATGTAGACGGGCGAGTCCAACCGGTAAGCGATGTCAAAGCAGTCCAACGACTCGCCATCATGGAATACCTTCAACGAGGAGCCTGAATAACTAGAGTGCATGACAAGGCATTCTTTAGCACATCAAAACTTCTCATGTAATCATCATTGAAATCAAAGGCCACATCCTTTTGAAGAATAGTGGTCATCGACTGAGTAATCTTACTAAAACTTTTTATGAACCTACGATAGGAACCTGCATGACCAAGAAATGAACTAACCTCCTTCACATTTGTGGGGTAAAAGAGCTTAGCAATAACATCAATCTTAGCATGGTCTACCTTTGTGTCATGCTGAGATACTACGTGTCCCAATACAATGCCATATGAGGCCATGAAATGAAATTTTTCAAAATTAAATGAAATGAAATTTTCTAGCACCCTAGACAAATTAGATAGACAATTAGCAAATGAGTCTCCATACACTATAAATTCATCCATAAAAACCTCCATGCATTTTTCAATAAACTCAGAAAATATGGACATCATATAGCGCTGAAAGGTGCAAGGAGCATTACATAGTCCAAATGGCATTCTTCTAAAGACGAAGATGCCATAGGGCATATGATAGTAGGAATTTTGGTGTCGCTCCCAAACCCTTGCTATACAAATAAAATTTATAAATCACCAAACAAACCCTTTATACCAACTAGTAGTACAAGTAGCAAGTCTGGGGTCGAACCATGGAGAGCCTAATATGGATTCCTACAAAAATTTGGAACTTGTAGGAAGCAACCGGGGGTGGGGGGAGGTTGTGAAAATTATTAAAAACAAATTTTGAAAACAAAAATAAGTGCAATGTAACAATTGTGAAAATGATCAATCAAACAAACATTTGGCTTGGGTAATTGTAATTTAATTCATTCCTCAATAATTCTATCATAGACTACTCAAAATTTATGTGAGATTAATTGAACTACAAACTTAGCCTACTCAATTAGAATCCTAACAGGTATGCGTGCTTCGGCCATTGTTCCGCTTCAAGCCGTAGCATCCCGACGCTATGGATGGCGTCATGATGTTGCCATGTACTCTTGGAAGTCCGCTTCACATCGCAGCGTCGTGACTCTGTGGATCGTGTCGCAACGCTACCCTGCCTCTCCCTAGAATGATTGCTACTGTCTTTCAGCATCACACAACGCTCAAATCAAGCGATGCGACACTCCGACGGGGCTGAGGACATTGTTTCCCTGACTTCCTTCCTCAATTTGATCAATTTGGTGCTGTCTTGGGCATCTTAGCATTTTTTTTACCCGAACACTTAACTTGATTGCTTGTGCACTTGATTTCTACAAAATAATCAATTAAAACACATGAAATAACTTAACGACCCTAAATTAAGCAAGAAAAGATATCACATTTTCGGTTCTATCAAGCAACCCCAAATTAATTCTTGATCGTCCTCGATCAAGGTAAAACAAGCAATTTCCCTTCAAAAGTGCCAAAGCTTATTGATTCCTTTAGGATACTTTAGCTCAGAGGGAAACCATGGGTGTCATGGCCGTCCCAGGTTAATCATATCCTTTGAAGAAGAGGAGTAGACCCCTAAACATGCAAAATTCTCCCTTTTTTAAAAAACTTTTTTTTACCAGGCGACAGTGAGATCAATTGACTACATCTCAAATATGCATTACTAAATTGAACCGCAAAAAGACTAATATTGAACGATCTCTTATCAAAGAGAACACATGAACGGAAGCAAGATCGTTCCAAATTAATTATGACAGAATTAAAAGAATTCACAATCAAACAAACTAATTATGCATTACCGAACAAATTATGGCATGCTTTCATAAATAAACACAAAGGGATGAGAAACATATCTTTTGAAGAACTCTTCTTCTAACCTTCTCTCGCTCTCGTTGATTCTTGGACCAGCACCTCTCACTGTCACTCAGAATCATTTACCCAAATCTCTTATTGTCGCTTAGCACAGGAACAATCGTCTCCAGGAACAACCAGCCGCTTGGACACCACCACTCAATGACCTTCATATTCTCGGAGTGATAATCCAGGAGGTGCGGTCTCTATTGGATTTGGTAGAGGGAAGGAGGAAATAATGATAGCACTATACGACCAACCAAGTGGGAGAAGAATAGTGTCTATCATATAGACTTGTGCTTCATCGTTTAGTAAAGATACACGATTGTTTAGGCAATATGGCTTGATCGTTTACACGATCGTTTAATGAATCTCGCTCAGGCGCGCGATCGTTTAATAAAACAACACGATCGTTTAGCCAACAGCGCGTGTACACGATCGTTTAGAAAAACACTTGAAGTTGTCGTGTAGTCTCTCGTGAGTTAAACAATAGGTTCTATACTCGATTGAAGCGATGCAATTATTATCTTTCAAAATGAAAACATTTTCATTTTATCCTTCAGTTATGAAAACTGAATAAAACCTCATACTTTCACGCACGGTTATGGAGAAAACCACCAACAATTATCTCATAATTTTTTTTAATTATAAATAAATATAATAACTAACTTATTATATTATATTTATAACCTATAGTTTTAATATCACTTCATATGCATATTTAAACCATAGTCCTTTTCTCCTTTACTTGATATAAATCATATTTATATAATTTTCGTCCGATTAATGTATCTCATACATCATGTTAACTATATCATATATAATCAAACCAATTTAATCATATCATATATAATCAAACTCTCTCATCTCAATTTGAACACTTCAAATTGACCTAAAAACTGACTCTCAACTTGAATCATTGAGCTACCAGGAGGACCTTATGAACCTACAGCTTGAAGCTCTAACGGTAACGTGAATAGTTGACTAAACTCTTTAGTCACGAGATCCACCATCTGTTAACTTTCAGGCACTCTATTAAAGATCGACAGCTGCACTATTCTTACCACAACTATATTTCTGTGTCCATCGGATATAACCAGTCAACAGTATGATAACCTTTCACAGACGCTCGTAAGTACAGTTGGGCCAATTTACAGTTTTGCCCCTGTAGTTACATTTAACTTCTTAAGTACCACAGATCCCTCTAATGAACAATACATCATAGTTCTACTATGAGTGGAAACCTCTCGAGCCATGAGAAGGTGTGTGGCGCTACATCGTTCAAGCCCCAGAATCAACCATTAAGAGAGCAATCTATCTACTTATTCCTGCTTCGAGGAAGGAATGAATTCCATCTTGTGTAGCTGAGTTCCCAGCTCCCAAATCAAACGAATCCCCAAAGTGGTAGGTTTGAGTCGGCAATCTGGCCATTCGCACCCATTCAAATCAAAGGATCGCCCTCAAAGGCAGGAGTTCCCAACTCACTCAGGATTAAGGTCATGTTACCTATGGTCATCCCAATGAAGTGAAGTCTCTATCATGAACGACGTTATATAACGAGAATATACACTTCGTGGTTCAGTCTTATATAAACTTCTTTATATAGGACACCCCCACTAGCATGTCTGCACATGAATGATCAGGATCAGACCAGGTACCACGTCACAACACTTGAAACTATCTACAAAGCAGGCCGCATTCGTAGTGTCACCTAGATAAGGTTTCCCTCCTATATGCATATACTAAAGACCATTTTGGTTATCACTTAAGGCATGATCCACTTGTATGTCTCAACATACATGCTTAAGTTACAACGACAACTAGGGATCTTAGTTTATTGGTTTGTGATAAAACAATGAAAACATCTCATGTTTCATAGATAACAGTGCAGAAAATATCTCATATTATTACATCACAAGTGTTTTTTCAATACACGTGTTTAAAAACTACAAGACCCAATGAGAGTTTAGGGCATCAACCGATCGTCTAAGCAATCGTGTAGGAAAAGGTGAGCGATCGTCTAAACGATCGTGTAGGAAAAACAAAATGATTGTCTTTAGGATTGTTTAGTAAATATCAGGAGCTAAACAATCACTTAAGAAAAGTTAAACGATCATTAAGTTAATAGCGTGCGAAGGTGTAATCGGTAAGTGATCGCTTAGCAATATCGTATATGTAAGCGATCGTGCAGGCACTACAGTATAAGCACTGATTTTCTAAGCAATGACACTCTCTTTAAACAATGTCCACGCATTTCATGCTTAACACACCGTCAGCTACTTATGCATCTCAAAGTGATCTTCCAATACACTCATCCGTTATTAGAGTTTCAATCTGAATATATATATATATATATATATATATGAAGTTGAGATCGGATCCTGCTCATAGTTGGATGTCCACATGATAACCGTGGGGGCAAGCCAAAACGAAGGTGGTAATTGTGATCAATGTAAAAACTAAGTGATCGCAAATCCTCTGCCAGACAAAAAGATGGGCACGAGTTTTGACTGAAAAGAGCACCTCGCTCGTAGTTAGATGTCCCCAAAACACCCGTGGAGGCAAGCCAAAACGAAGGCTAGGCATTCAGATCAGTGCAAGATCACAAAGCTAAGATTTAAATCATGCAAAGGCCAAAACCACTTGAACACCTCAGTTTGGTAAGATTTAAAATAGATCCTACAATGTCCTAGGAAATGAGTAAAGATTTTTTCTTTTGAAGATTAAACTCGCGGTCCCTAAAGTTTAGAAATATTTTAAGAAGAGATTAGGATAGAAATTAATATTGACAACGGTTCAGCGGTTTGAATGAGGCATTATGAGAAGTCTAGGCAGGATAAAGGCAATTGAAATTTTGAGAAATAATTAGTTTATGCTTAAAGACAAGCATTGTTTTAAATTTGGGGGTGTGATAACTTGTAGAAATACAAGTTATTAAAGCTCAAATTATTAAAACAATGAGAGAAGGCGATAGTAAATAGGCAATATTATGATTGAACGCACCAAACTAAAAGCAAAATCACGATCGCTAACTCTCATCGCTTAAAACCAATTAAACTGAGTTAATCTTGTATTTCTATGCAGAAATAAGGCGATATCGCGATCTCATGAGTTGGCGATCCAATGGTACTTCAAAGAAGAACGCGTGATGACATTACATAAAGGCGGTGACCTAATGTGATAAAATATGATGGGACGTGAAGCTGATAGCGGTGAAATCATAAAATCAGTTGGCGACCATTGAAGACCATACCATTGTAAATCCATTGAACCTTCGATGACCATCAGACGGTGTGACAAGGTATGGAAATTAATGCTGCCCATCCACACAATCATTAGTGAGATGAAGAACCGATTTTTTTTTTTTTTGGAAGTCTATAAATACATTCAATGCTACCAAACCAGGGGTGGATTAATTCCAGAAGGTCGAGAGACTTCTGAAACAAACATGGAAGAGAGACACCAACCTACACCTAACCCTTGTGAGAGCAAGAGTTTACATATTAGAAAAGAATTGGAGTGCTAAAAGCCGTGTAAACGCCAGAGGAAGCAAGACACTGCTTATGTGGCTTAACACTTACATCATCTATTGTTTTGTACTTTGAGCATTTTATTTGCAACAATGGAAATTACATTTCAATCTATGTTCATTCTTTTCACGCCATGCACAAGTAGCTAAATTTGTGAATGGGTTGAGAAGTACTTAGCTAGCATGACTTAAGTTATGCACTTCATGCGATCATCTTGTCTTATGTATGCTACATTCATCACTTTGAGTACTTGAAAGAGTAGTCCAAAGACATAGAATCTAGGCTTGAAAGAGTCTGATTAGATCTCATAAGCAAGAGTAGAGGAGACTTAGAAATAAGTTCTATCTGCTGCAATCCCTATACATCGCATGCATCCTAGACATAGGAAATGTATCCATATGCATTGAGAAATGTAGTGCTTAATATTTGTGTATAGCATGATCGCATGACTTGTAGAATATCTTAAGAAATGTTAGCAAAACCTCCTCAACTCTTATCCCATATTTGTTACAACACCACTCTTCTATCGCTTTGCATTTAATTCGATCACCTTATGAAATCAAAGTCAATCACCATCCAACTTCTTATACTTAAAATAGCGATAAGACCAGAGATTGAGTCTGTCGCATATCTGTCTGAGTAATCCCTACGTTCAACCCTAGACTTACTGGGATACTAAGAAGGCTTATACTTGGACTTTGTTAGGAAAACTTGCATAATCATCGCATCCACACACCCTTTCATCGCATGATAAATCACCACATCACTTAGCAATATCATATATTATGCGATCGTGCAAGCACTATCGTATAGACACTGATTTTCTAAGCAATGACACTCTCTTTAACACAATGTCCGTGCATCTCATGCTTAACACAACGTCAGCTATTTATGCATCTCAAAGTGATCTTTTAATACACTCATCCGTTATTAGAACAATCCCATTTCCTTTATAACCGTCCAATGAATGTGATCTCATCATATTCATAACATATAAATTAATATCATATATTAATTATAATATTTTCCTCTATTAGATATACATCATATTTATATCCAATTTCCTCCAAATTAATGTGTCTCATACATAAAGTTAATTATATCATATTTAATTATCTCGTTCAATTATATCATATATAATCGAACTCCCTCTTGTCAATTTGAATCTTTATAACTGACCCAAAAACTGACTCTCAACTTGTATCCAAGCTACCAACGGGACCTTATGAACCTATGGCTCGAAGCTCCAAAAATAACTGCCAGGCATTCCACTAAAGACCCAAAAACTGACTCTCAGCTCTTTAGTCACAACATCCACCATCCGTTAACTACTAGGCATTCCACTAAAGACCGACAGTTGAACTCTTCTTGCCATAGATATATTTCTATGTCCATTGGATATAACCAATCATTAATACGATGACCCTTCATAGATGCTCGTAATTACAGCCGGAAAATTTACCGTTTTGTCCCTATAATTACATCTTCCTCCTTAAGTACCACTGATCTCTCTAATGAACAAAACAACATAATCCTACTATGTGTGAACACCTCTCAAGCCATGAGAAGGTGCATGGCACCACATCGTTCAAGCCCCGGGATCAGCCCTTAAGGGAGCAATCTATCTACTTACCCCTAATTTGGGGAAGGAGTGAACTCCATCTTGTGAAGCTGAGTTCCCAGCTCCTAAATCAGACTAATCCCCAAAATGGTAGCTTTGATTTGGAGCTCTGGTCACTCATACCATGCAAATCAAAGGACCGCCCTCAATGGCAGGAGTTCCCAACTCACTCGGGATTGATGTCATGTTATCTATGGTCATCCTAGTGAAGTGAAGTCTCAGTCATGAACGGAGTTATATGATAAGACATTAACACTTCGAGGTCAGGTCTTATACAAACTCTATATTGTTACCAGGATAAGGTTTCTTTCCTATATCCATATACTATATACTATTTTGGTTGTCACTTAAGACACGATCCACTTGTATGTCACTACATACACGCTTAAGTTACATAAAGACAACCAGGGATATTAAGATAATTGGTTTGTGGTAAAATATAAAAACATCTAAATGTGAAAATTCAAGAGGTGAAGTAAATATCATATATATTATACATCACAAGTGTTCGTAAAAAGTTGTTTACAAATTACCGGACACGAGACTTTAGGGCTCAAACCCTAACATCAAGCACATGTGTTGGGCAACCCCATAGGCAAAAGTGACGCAAATTAGCTTTACGCCCGTTCCACAACTCCAAAGGTGTTCTCGCAACACTCTTGGAAGGAACACAGTTGAGGATATATACTACAGTCTCCACTATAAAACCCCAAAACAAGTCCGGTAAGGAAGCGTAACTCATCAATGACGAAACCATGTCCAGCAAGGTTCTGTTTCTCCTTTCCCCTACACCATTCTGCTGAGGTGTGCCCTGCGCTGACAGCTGGGAAACGATTCCATATTCTATCATATAGTTCTAGAACTCTAAATCCAAAAACTCTCAACCCCAATCCGATCGAAGTATTTTAATCCGTCTATCCAATGCGTTTTCAACTTTAGCCTTGAACTCTCTGAACCTTTTAAAGGATTCAGACTTCCGTTGCATCAAATAAACATACCCATACTGAGAGTAATCCATAGTAAAAGTGATGAAATACTTATAGCCTTCCCTGGCTCGCACATTCATCGGACCACAAAGGTCTGAATGCACTAACTCTAGAGGCATTTTGGCTCGATAACCTTTTTCAGTAAAAGGTCTTTTAGTCATCTTGCCTTCAAGATTCGCACACCGGTAAAGAATTTTCCTCTAACTCGCTTAGAAGTCTATTCTTCACCAAACTCTCAATCCTATTGAGATTGATGTGTCGTAATTGAAGGTGCTATAGTTGCACATTTTCTTTTGGAGAAACCTTAAGTCGTTTATTTTGAGTTACGACAGTTTTAAACATATCTTTGTTATGGATGGAACTTGTTACTAACAGACTTAGCACATACAAGTTGTTATCCAGTTGTGTTGAACAAATCTCAACACCATCTTTATCAATAAACACTTTATTCAAATCAAAATGAAGGGTATATTTACATTGTATCAGACACTTAAGTTCCGCTTTAACTCGGGAACTACATAAACATCGTTAAAAATGATAAATTTCTTCTGTAAAGTCAACTGGAGTCCTCCCACTGCCATAGATGAGATGACGTGCTTGATGCCTACTCACATCGTCATCTCTCCAACCTCAAGCTGTCGTCGGGATCTAATCCCCTGAAAAGTAGAACAAACATGATTAATGGCCCGGAATCAATAATCCAGGCAGAATCATCATTCTCCACTAAACAAGTTTCCAAAACTAGTAAATCATATTTACCTTGTTTTGCCTTGGCCTTAGCCTTCTTCTTCTCCTTAATCCAACGATGAAAATTCTGCTTCCAGTCCCCATCCTGGTTGCAATGGAAACACTTCCCTTTGTCAATCAGTACTAGTTGCCCACCCCGTGGGGTCGACAGGTTGTGGGTTAGCAGGTGCCTTCCCCTTCCCCTTACCACCATTCTTCTTCTTCCACTTGGAAGTGTTAGAAGTAGAAGGAGTAGACTTCGTTCCTGAGGTTGAACCTTTATGGAACTTCTTTTAAGATGAAGCACCATTTGCCTCACCTACCTTCTTCTCCTTACTTTTTAGCAAGGATTGGAATGTCTGCAACTCATTGAGGAGAGTTATAAGGGTATAGTCAACTTTGTTCAATATCGCATTACTGATAAAGTACAGGAAGCTATCTGACAACGAGTGCAGAATTATGCTATCCTGGCTGCTCTCATTGATGCATGACCCATCTCTGCCACATTAAAGTTGATCAACAAGTTCAACACATGTTCACAAACAGAGATGCCGTCCTCTATTTTGGACTCGAAGATGCATTTGTGAGCTTCATGCTTGAGCTTTCCAGACGATTATCCAAACATTCCCCATAGAGACTCCATGATCTCACGTGTTGAGACCATAGGCTCATGCTTCTTGGCCAAAACTTCGTTAAGACTAGCCAAGATATAAGCTCAAGCCTTCTTGTTCACCTGTGTCCAATGCTCATAAGCCTCCCGAACGTTTCGAGTGACGTTCTGAGGTGGAATAGGAGGACACTTCTCCATAAGGACGAACCTCAAGTCATAGATGATTAAAATTGCTGTGATCGTGTGTTTCCAACTAGTGTAGTTCTCGCCAGTCAATTTGCTGGCACTTAAAAGAGCTAAGTTGCTCTAGCCATTCTAACGTTGTTGAAAGACAAAAAAAAAAAAAAAAAAAAAAAAAAAAAACTTAATGAGTCTATACAATACCACTTTTAACACCAATTTTAGTTTTAGCAAAATAGTTTCCATGTATCCTAAGTGAAAAGACATCTATTTCGCAATGATGCCCCAGCGAGGCAGGACAAACATCACCGATGAGTTGATCAGATGCCTCTTCACTAGGATGAGACATTCTCAACTATTAGGTAGAAACAACTCTTGTAACTGACCCTAACAGTCACCATTTTTTGGTCCAAAACTATTATCTTTAACAATTTCGCGTAAATGTAACCCCTCATTTTTGGTCCTAGAGTCCCGCCCTAATGCACCCACCATAGGGAAAAAGAAGATTAGGACAAGAGACTAAAGCGACCTTATCCTGTACAAGAGATCAGATAAAGAGTCGTTCAAAACTGTAATCCTATAAGGGGACACTCCCAGGGTGCCTCGAGGCGACGCACAGAAACGTTATCCAACCTAATGAGAGAGACCATGGGATATTTTGCCGCACGTCTCGCTCACACTTACTATGAACATTCTTTCCATTCACTTTGGTATTGACCTACCCAAACACCATCCTTTAGGGGGCGCTCCTAGGGTGCCACGAGGATGAGGATAGATCTCATCGTGTAAACATAAAGGGAGAAATTTGAAGAGGTTTAAATGAAGTATCATATACCTCAAGTACCTCCCACTGAATGTTCTACCTAGGGGTTCATTAACTTAGACTTCCGGCTACTGACTTTATCTAAATTAGTTTAATTTTCTCAAAAAGAACTCTTGTCTTTGAAATTAAACAAGTTCAAGTCAAGTCCCATTAAAGTCTTCAATGGACTATCCTCAAATTTGCATGCATGGATCAAATCTATCTAATTCATCTTTCTAGGTAATTTAAACACGCAAGTCTACATTATCGTTTAAACGACTATGTTGCTGTGAAGCGTGATCGTCTAGACGATCATAAAGTAAACGCCTAAGCGATGAAGCTTGCTGAGCTACACTGTTGTTTAGTGCACACGCGTTAACCTTGCTGCCAAGTATCCCATACTCAACGATTGCTTACCCCATCGTTTACACGATCTGACCAATGCTTGGTCTTATTCTTCTTCGAAGTACAGTGCAACTTCTTGCCTTGAAGCTTCATCACGAGCGAGTCACACTAACTCAAACACTTTGAATTACAGACCCGATAGCATGTTAATATGCCCAAAAACATAAGAGCCCTTACAATTAACTTTAAATGTAAAAGAACTCAATAATCAGAGCCAACCATCCCAGAAACTCTATTAATCCACATCCACAAACCTATTTAACACTTTAACATAATGTAGACTTGCTTCATCCACTGAGAATGTAAATTCCATTTTATACAACAATGGATTTGGAATATCAAAACCTGGCTTTGATACCAATTGAAGGAACTCTTATCAAAGAGAACCCATGAGTGGAAGCAAGATCGTTCCAAATTCATTGTGACAGAATTACAAGCATTCACAATCAAACAAACTAGTTATGCATTACAGAACAAAATATGACATGCTTTCATAAATAAATACAAAGGGATGAGAGAGATAGCTTTTGAAGAACTCTTCTTCTAACTTTCTCTTGCTCTCGTGGAGTCTTGGACCAACACCTCTCACTATCACTTAGAATCGTCTACCCAAATCTCTCGCTGTCGCTTAGCACATGAACAGTCTTCTCCATGACCAAGCAGCCTTTCGAACACCACCACTCAGTGACCTTGGTATTCTCAAAGTAAGAATCTAGGAGGTATGGGCTCTGTTGGATTTGGTAGAGGGAAGGAGGAAACAACGATCGCACTATACGACCAAGCAAGTGGGAGAAGGATAGTGCCTATCGTATAGACTTATGCTTGATTGTTTAGTAAAGGTACATGATCATTTAGGTAATGTTGCTTGATTGTTTACACGATCGTCTAGTGAATCTCGCTCAGGCACATGATTGTTTAGTAAAACAACACAATCGTTTAGTTAGCAACTCGTGTAAATAATCATTTTGACAAACACTTGAAGCCGTCATGTAGTCTCTCGTGAGCTAAACGATAGGCCATGTACTCGAATGAAGGGATGCAATTATTATCTTCCTAAATGAAAACTTTTTTCATTTTATCCTTTAGTTATGAAAACTGAATAAAACCTCCCACTTTCACACATGGTTATGGAGAAAACCACCAATAATTATCTCCTAATAAACCACCAATAATTATCTCCTAATTGTTTTAATTATAACTAAATAGAAAACCACCAACAATTATCTCCTAATTGTTTTAATTATAACTAAATATAATAACTAACTTATTATATTATATTTATAACCTATATTTTTAATATCACATCATATGCAACATTTCAACCATAGTCCTTTTTCTCCTTTACTTGATATAAATCATATTTATATCATTTTCATCCAATTAATATCTCTCATACATTATATCAACTATATGATATATAATTGAACAAGATTAATCATAACATATATAATCAAACTTCTTTTTGTCAATTTGAACACTTCAAACTAACCCTAAAGCTGATTCCTAACTTGAATCCATTGAGCTACCAAGGGGACCTTATGGATCTGTAGCTTGAAGCTCCAATGGTACGTGAATAGCTGACTAAACTCCTTAGTCACGAGATCAACCATCCGTTAACTATCGGGCACTCCACTACAGACCAACCGCTGCACTCTTCTTACCATAGATGAATTCCATCACGTGTAGCTGAGTTTTCAGCTTCCAAATTAGACGAATCCTAAAAATGGTAGGTTTGAGTCGGAAATCTGGCCACTCGCACCCATGCAAATCAAAGGACCACCCTCAAAGGCAGGAGTTCTAAACTCACTCAGGATTAAAGTCATGTTACCTATGGTCATCCTAATGAAGTGAAGTCTCTGTCATGAACGGCGTTATATAACGAGACTATGGAATTCGTGGTCCGGTCTTATACAAACTCCTTTGTATAGGGCACCCCCGCTCACATGTCTCCACATGAATTATCAGGATCAGACCATCTGTAGCACGACACAACATTTGTAACTATCCACAAAGTGGGCCACATCTGTAGTGTCACTAGGATAAGGTTTTCCTTGTATATCCATATACTACAGATCATTTTGGTAGGCATGATCCACTTGTATGTCTCTATATACGTTCTTAAGTTACAGTAACAACCAGGGATCTTAGTTTATTGGTTTGTGATAAAGCAATTAAAACATCTCATGTTACATAGATAAGAGTGATGAAAATATCTCATATTTTTACATCACAAGCGTTGGTTCAATACATGTGTGTACAAACTATAAGACCCAACGAGAGTTTAGGGCATCAACCCCAACAAATATCTATCACCAAGGCCTATCAGAGTGACAACAAACTTATGGTCTCATAATTCAATTCTAAGAAAGCATACAGGGTCAAGATAGATATGTAAAGGACTTGGAGATGTAAAAAAAATTGAAGCAGAATTTTCAAAAATATCATGAAAATTATGAATCCTTTCATCATACCTATTCTCATGAAAAAACAATTCCTATGAGTGCATCATAGACTAGTCATCATAAGGAACAAAACATCAAGACAAATAAGCAAGCAAGCATTCTCCGAGCACAACGCTCAAAGACCCCAAATAATATCATCAATAAAAAATTTAGCCCCCCCAAAAAAAAGATTTGAAAAAATGGCCCAAAAATCCAAACACCCCACCCCCAACTTTTAAAATATACATTGTCCCCAGTGTGATCAGAAATAATGCACAAGGGATCATAATACTTTCCTGAACCATGAGGTGAAGGAAGGATATAGGCCACTTTGCTTAGCTCTTTTTCTCCCCAAAAATCCTAAAAACAAGAATAACAAAAAGAATTAGGCTTAATAAATGAAAAAACTAAAATGAGAAAAATTCTGAATTGAAATTTAATCCTAGAAAGCAAGTAAATTTAAATCTTGGCTGCCTCTAGGCAGCGTAAATGTTTATGGTCGGTTGCTCACCGTGATGGCTTGTTTCCTGTCAAGATACATAAAAATTCTCGTGTTTCTCAAGTTCTTTTTATGATGAATCAATATAGTCTGGTAAGACTAAAAGGCATCTCATCTTCAGGAGAAAACTATGTAAGTCAAATTTGGGTTTTTTGGAATATGGTAAACAAGGTTGAAAAAAAAAAAAAAAAAAAAGCATCAGAAAACTCAAATGACTCTCGAGAATCCAAAGAAATAAAAGACTCAAAAGACTCATGAGGACTAGGAGAAAAAAAATTCAAATATATATGAAATCTCGAAACTAGAATAGGACAAGGCCTGTTGACCTCAAACTTTGTCACCTTGATCTCGTCAAATTCAGATGCAGAATTCTCCTTAATCTCGCACATCGGCAGGGAGGGAGCAATGTCCTCAGTCAGGTTCTTTACAAGTAACGTCTCAACTTCTCCCAGATAAGCATAATTCGAAAGCTTTGGAAGCTCCTTTAAGTCTACTTTAGGTGCCTGCAAAACGAAAAGAAGCATCTCGTCAAAGGATTCATCATTAGAATAATAGGGCTTACCTACTGGTTCTATCATAAATAAATCGACAAGCTCCTCAAGTGAAATCAAGTCTCCTGAATCATCCTCGTCATCGTCATAGACGTCCCATATAACCTCCTGCTCAAAATAGTCAAACACATCAATGGCACAAAGACTGTACATGCCCTTTGGTGGAAATTTTTTATCATAAAAAATATTAAACTTAGCTTTCTCACCATCGAACTCAGCAGACAAGGTGCCTTCATCCACATCAATCTTAGTCTTGGTCATCTTCATAAAAGGCCACCCAAGCAAGATTGATGCAGATGAAATAGATATGGAATCCTCCATCTTAAGAACATAAAAGTTCGTAGGAAAAATGAAATCATTAACCTGAACTAGGACATCTTCAATGACTCCCAGTGTATACAAGATCTATCAGCTAATTGAATTACAATTCCAGTTTCAGTTAGGTCTTTAAATTTTAATTCTTGATAACTTGAATAAGGCATGACATTTATTGATGCACCCAAATCTAGCTTGGCCCTATCAATTTTCTTTTTTCCTATGATGCAAGGGAGAGAAAACATACCTGGATCCTTCTGTTTTTCTGGTAAGTTTTTCTATAGGATTGCAGATACGAATTGACTTACCATCATTCTCTCTTTTTCCTCAACTTGTCTTTTCCTCGTTCACAGCTCCTTCATAAATTTGGCATATTTGGGAATCTGCTTGATGGCATCAAGGAGAAGAATATTTATCTCAACCCTTCTAAACATCTTCAAAAGCTCCTTGTGCTTGTCTACAACAACTTCCTTTGGCATAGCAAGCCTGGAAGGAAAAGAGGCTTTAGGTACATATGCATCTAAAGAGGGATAAGGGTGAGAAGATACTCCCTGTTTCTTTTGTGGTGGTTTGGTTTTGGAATTTGAAGAAGAAGAAATTCCTGAATTTTCAATCTCTAGCTCATTCATTGACTCAATAGGTGGCTCCAACTCCTTTCCACTTCTGAGCGTTATTGCACATACATTTTCTCTGAGAATAGACTTCTGTTAGGATAGGAGTTTACCAAACTGTCTCTCCAATTTGCTCATAGAGGTGGCTAGCTGCGAGACTTAGGGTTTCCAAAGCTTCAATGGCCTTCTTTGTATCTTGCTGAAAATTTTGTATATCCTGTTGAAACTTAAAAGAGTTATCAGCAAGACTTTGAACATGTCTTCCAAGGACATACCTGAACCAGACGAAGCTCCATGATTAGGCTGGGCCTGCTTATTCGGTCCTCCCCATTTGAAGTTTAGGTGGTCTCTCCACCAAGGATTGTAGGTCTGACTAAATGGGTCCGACCGTCTATTTTGCCTAATATAATTGTAGCCTCCAACGGCATTCACCTTAGGAATTTCTCCTTGCAGAGTACTTGGGCAAACGTTAGCTGAATGGCTAGTTCCATGACATACGTGGCAAATAGCAGTGAGCTGCCAAATCTCCATTTTTGCCAACCGTTTGACAACAGAAACTAAGTCAGATATTTCTTTCTTATGTTCACTTACCTCATTGGCAGACTTTCCACTTACTGCAACTCTAGTTTCAAACTGTTGAGAATTTGCTGTCATGGTAGCTATCAAGCTCATTGCCTAGTCGGGGTTTTATTGACTAAGGCGCCTTCTGCAGCTGCATCTATGCTACTTTTGTCAGACTGCATCAGTCTCTCATAAAAGTACTAGATCAAGAGTTGGTATAAGATATGATGATGGGGGAACTTGACACAGATCTTTTTGAATCGTTCCCAATACTCATGAAGGGTCTCTCCATCAAATTGCATGATGCTGTAAATTTTCTTTCTGATGCTAGCAGCTCGGGATGCTGGAAAGAATTTAATCAAGAATTATCTTTGTAGTTCTTCCCAGGATGCGATGCTTCCAGGCGGAAGAATATGGAGCCATTCCTTGGCATCTCCCTTAAATGAAAAAGGGAATGCCCTCATATTGATATGCTCTTAGGTCACCTTATTGGGTTTCATTCCATTGTACGACATAGAATTCCTTCAAATGTTTGTGCGGGTTTTCGCCCTACAGACGAGAAAAGGCAGGCAGTAAGTGAATTAAGCTAGATTTAAGTTCAAAGTTACATGTTTTCTCCAGATAGGCAATGCATAAGGGCTGCTGAGTGGAGTCAGGGGTTGCAAGCTCCTTGAAGGTCTTTTCTAGTTCGGCCATTACTAGGAAATTTTCAGGGACATCTCCTTCAAATGTGTCTTCAACACGAATCTCGCTGTCAAGAGCAGCCTGCTTTCTTCTTTCTCTGTTGATTCTCTGCTCTTCCCTATAGATCTCTACAAAATGCAATTGTCTAGCACCCTTGGGAGTGTGGGTCATGCACCAAAAGAGAAAATTGATTAGCAAGGATAAACACCACAAGTTTCAAAAGTTAAGGATTTTGTCGGCTCCCCAGCAACAGTGCCAAATTTGATAGTAGGAATTTTGATGTCGCTCCCAAACCCTTGCTATACAAATAAATTTTATAAATCACCAAACAAATCTATTATCCAACTAGTAGTAGCAAGTTCCGGATCGAACCACAGAGCGCCTAATATGGATTCCTAAAAAAAGTTGGAACTTGTAGGAAGTAACCAGGGGGAGGGGGGTTGTGAAAATTGTTAAAAACAAAAGAAGTGCAATGTAAGAATTGTGAAATTATCAATCAAACAAACACATAGCCTGGGCAGTTGTAATTTAATTCATTCCTCAATAATTCTATCATAGACTACTCAAAATTTGTGTGAGATTAATTGAACTAAAAACTTAGCCTACATAATTAGAATCCTAACCGGTAGTCCATAAAATCAAGTTAATTAAAAGAAGAGCGAGGATCTTCAACCAGTCTAACTAATAGGCTTTAAGCTCCAGGGCGAAACTAAGCCAATTAAATTGTTTTCATCATCTAATCGATTAATTGAGTGAAATTTATCTAAGTTAGAAAGTAAATGCTTGTTAATTGGAGTCCCAAATTAGCAAAACAAACTGACTTAACTTTTTCTTTTATGTGATAACTACCTAATGATTACAAATTATGGTCAATCAAAACAGTCAATTAAACGTGCATAGCTAATTTTTCAGATTATACCATACACGAAAACTAAAAGTTTACTCAAGAAAAATTCCATAAAGTCATAATAATACTCACAGAATTACAAAACGAGTCTCAAGAATTAAATTGGATCGAAATTAAACTAACTAACCCAAGCTAAGTTCTTACCCTTTAGCCACGTAACATGTCAAAAATCAACATGATTAGAAAAGGGGAAGAACTTATTACAAGAAACAAAAAGAAAAAGCACAAAAAAGAACTAGAAAAGAGCTGGCGGCGCTCAAAGTCTTAAGAAGAAGGGATTTTTTTAGTGTCTTCTATCCTAGGCTTGAGGGGTCTATTTATAGGAATCGAGTTAGCGTCGCTCGACGCTAGACAAAGTGTCACGATGCTGCCCTGCACGCTTCAACCATTGTTTCGCTTCAAGTCATAGCATCGCGATGCTATGGATGGCGTCGCGATGCTGCCATGAATTCTTGGAAGTCCGCTTCACGTCGTAGCGTCGTGACTCTGTGGATGGTGCCGCGACGCTATCCTGCCTCTCCCTAGAATGATTGCTAATGTCTTTCAGCATCATGCAACACTCAAATCGAGCATTGCGATGCTCCGACGGGGCTGAGGATGTTGTTTACGTGGCTTCCTTCCTTAATTTGTTCAATTTGGTGCTATCATGAGCATCTTCGCATCTTTTTTACCCGAACACTTAGCTTGATCGCTTATGCACTTGATTTCTATAAAATAATCTATTAAAACACATTAAGTAACTTAACGACCCTTAATTAAGCCAGAAAAGATGACACATTTCCGGTGCTATCATCATGTAAAGGTCGTTTTCTGTTAGTCCTCTTGGTTAATCGATATCTGATAGAAACCTAAAAAACCATCAAGGAAATAGAAGAATGGATTACCAGCTAGCTTTCAAGCATCTAATCAATGATGGGGATGGGGACGTGGTCCTTTCTAGTTACAACATTTAATTTCCTGAAATCTATATACATCCTCCACCTATTCTGAACCCTAACAGAAATTAAACTACCCGAATCATTTTTTACCACAGTAATACCCGTTTTCTTAGGCACTATATGAATAGAACTAACTCACTCACTATCGGGAATAGGATAGATAATACCTGCATCCAAGAGTTTAAAGACCTCCTTCGTTACTACCTTCTTCAAGACAGGATTCAGACATCGTTTAGCTATCGACAAAGCTTAGCTTCATCTTCCAAATAAATTCGATGCATGCACACACTAGGGCTAATACCTTTTTATGTAGGCCAACATGCATCCAATGGCCAGCTTGTATTTCTGCAATACCTCCACCAACTGCTTCTTTTATTCCTCAATCAGGTTCTTTGAAATTATGACAGGTAAGGTCTCCGTTTCCCCCAGATAGCTGTACTTTAGGTGGTCTGGAAGCTCCTTCAACTCCAATTTAGGTGCATGTAAAACAGAAGAAAGCACCTTGTCAGAAGATTCATCATCAGAATATGGGGGAATTGAAGGAAATCGACACTCAAGATTTTCGTGAGCATTGGAAGCAAGACCATTCCAAATTACAATCATGAATTAACAATAATTTGCAGTCGACTAAAATACAAGTGGTCATACAATTTATAGAGAAATTATAGCATGAAACATTAAATGTACAGAGGGAAAAACTGTACTAACAACGGCAGAAGCGTCTCCACGCTCCAATGCGCGACTCTGATCGAACAATAGCAACCACGAGCGCTCGATCTACACGACAGCAACACCGCATACACACAGCACGAACACTTTCCACTCGTCCTCAACGATCTCCTCGATCACGAACTCCTCTACAACAATGAACGGCCTCCGCAGCACCACGAATGGCCTCCAAAAAACCTCAATGGTGTCGAGTTGAGTCTGACACCACCAATAAGGTGACCTTGGTATTCTCAGTGTGAGTATCCAGAGGATGGGCTCTATTCGAACTTGGTGTGAGGTAGACAAGTGGAGGAAACAACGATCGCGTACACGACTGGGCAAGTGAGAGAAGTTAGAGACCTATCGTATAGGTCAATGCCCAATCATTTAGATAAAACTATGCGATCATCTAGAAAAGCTATGCGATCATTTAGCTCTTTCGTTTAGCTCGATCGATTCTACACGATCGTTTACCTTCGGCAAGTGATCGTCTAGCAAAGCTATGCAATCGTTTAGTAAACATTGCACGATCATTTAGCTAGCACCTGCACGATCGTTTACCTAGCCTAGCCGTTGTTTAGTAAATCTGTATTTACTTGACGACTTCCGTGAGTTTCTTTTCGTCAGAGAGAAAACTCAAATTCTTTTCAAACTTTTTTTTTTCAAAAAAAGAAACCGATTTTCTTTTAAACTCACGGTTACCATGATCAATAACCACCCACTACATTTGGTTATTTAAAAGAAAAAGTATTAATTATCTAATAATTAATATTATTATAAATATAAATGATAACCAACTTATCATACTATATTTATAACCTATAGTTTTAATATTTCATCTCATGAAACATATAAACCATAGTTCTTTTTCTATTCCATGGTACTTAATGTAAATCTCATTTACACAATCCTCCATTAGATGTATCTTATACATCAAACCAATTATATCAATTATAATCAAAATACCTCTTGTTAATTTGAACATTTCAAATCAACACCAAGAACTTGATTCTTCAACATGAATCAAAGCTACTAAGGGGACCTCATGGACCTGTAGATCCGAAGCTCCAACGGTACGTGAATAACTGACTAAACTCTTTAGTCACGAGATCCACCATCCATTAACTGTCAGGCACTCCACTAAAGGCCGACAGCTGAACTCTTCTCACTACAGATATATTATGTGTCCATCTTAACCAATGAGCAATGCAACAACCCTTCACAGATCACTCGTAAGTACAGCTGGGTTAATAATCGTTATGCCCCTGTAGTTACATCTGTCTCCTTAAGTACCACTGATCCCTCTAATGAACATAAATCATAGTCCTACTATGACTAAGCCTTCTCTTCCAAAGAGAATTTGTGGCCACTATGTTCAAGCCCCGAAATCAGCCCTTAAGGGAGCAATCTCTCTACTTATCACTGCTTCGGGAAAGGAGTGAATTCCATATTGTGGATTGATTTCCCAACTCCTAGATCAGAAAAGTCCCCAAAAAGGTAGGCATGTTGAGTTGGCAATCTGGCCACTCTCACCCATACTAATCAAAGGACCGCTCTCAAAGGCATGAGTCCACAAAACACTCAGGATTGAGGTCGTTCGCCTATGGTCATTTAGGTGAGATGCAAGACTCTAGTATCAACGGCGTTATGTACAGAGTCTAGTCATCTCGTGGTCCAGGTCTTATACAAACTCTTTGTATAGGACACCCTCGCTCCACGTCTCCACACGAATGGTCAGGATCAACCATCTATAGTAGTTTACAACACTTGAAAACCTCTACAAAGTGGGCCGTATTCGTAGTGTCACCAGGATCAGGTATCCCACATTAATCCTTATACTACTGACCGATTTAAGTTATCACTTAAGGCATGATCCATTTGTATATCACATATACATACTTAAGTTCACATAAGATAACCAAGGAGCTTTGTTTATTAGATATAAGTAAATGCCAGAATTAAGTAACACTTATTTTATTCATTTAACAATGTGCATCTTTACAAAACAACGAGATTCCGGGAGAATTAGGACACCAATCCCAACAGGCATATCTACCGACTCAGTCATAGACAAGGTGGCAAGCTCTCCAAGAGGGATCAAATCTCCTAAGTCATCCTCATCGTCGTCATAGACGTCTCGTATAACCTCCTGCTCAAGAGAGTCAAACACATCAATCTGAAGCAAAGAATGTACTTGCCCTATGGTGGAAGTTTTCATAGCATCGGAAATATTAAATTTAACCAACTCACCATCGAACTCCACAGACAAAGTACCCTCATCCACATTAATCTTAGTTTTGGTCGTCTTCATAAAAGGCCGCCCAAGCAAGATGGATGCAGATGAGATATATGTGAGCTCTTCCATCTTAAGAACATAGAAATCAACAGGAAAAACAAATTCATTGACCTGAAGTAGGACAGCCTCTATGACTCCTAATGGGTGTATAAAAGACCTATCAACTAATTGAATGAAAACTCTAGTCTCAGTTAGGTCATTTAATTTTAATTCTTGATAAATTGAATAAGGCATAACATTTATTGATGCACCCAAATCTAGTACGATCCTATCAATTTTCTTTTTCTACCTATAATGTAAGGGAGAGCAAATATATTTGGATCCTTTTGTTTTTTTGGCAAGTTTTTAAGAAGGATCGAAGACACATATTGAATTACCATCATTCTCTCCTTTTTCCTTGGCTTGCCTCTTCCTCGTGCAGAGCTCCTTCAGGAATTTGGCATATTTCGGGATTTTCTTGACTACATTGAGCAGAGGAATATTTATCTCCACCGTTCCACACATCTCAAAAAGCTCCTTGTCCTTGTCTACAGCTGGTTCCTTTGGCCTTGCAAGCCTGGAAGGGAAAAGTATTTTAGGCACATACACATCTAAAATAGGATAAGTGTGGAAGATACTCCCTCTTTATTTTGTGGTAGTAAGACTGTTGAATTTGAGGAAGAAATTCCTGGACTCTCCAATTCTGGCTCCTTTGATTTAGCAGATGGTTTCAACTCTTTGCCACTCTTCAACGTGATTACACTTACAATTTCTCTAGGGTTTGATTTTGGTTGAGATGGGAGTTTGCCAGACTGTCTCTCTAATTTACTTATCGAGGTGGCTAGTTGAGAAACTTGGGTCCCTAAAGCATTAATAACACTCTGAAATTTAAAATGATTATAAGCAAGACTTTGAATCATATCCTCTAAGGACATACCTGAACCAGACGAAGCTTCATAACTAGGCTGAGCCTACTCCTTCTGTCCTCCCCATTAGAAGTTTCGGTGGTCTCTCCACCCAGGATTGTAAGTCTGACTGAATGGGTCTCGCCTTGTGTTTTGTCCATTGTAATTGTAGCCTCCAATGGCAATTATCTTAGTAATTTCTCCTTGCAGAGAACTTGGGCAAACGTCAGCTGAATGGCCAGTCCCATGACATACTTGGCAAACAGTAGTGGGTTGTCTAATCTCCACCTTTGCCAACTACTTTGCAACAGAAACTAAGGCAGATATTTCTTTCTTAAGTTCACTTACCTCATTGGAAGGTTTGACAGTGACTGCAGCTCTAGTTCAAAATTGTTGAGAATTTGCAGCCATGGTAGCTATTAGATTCATAGCCTCAGTCAGGGTTTTATTGCCTGAGGCTCCTCCTGCTGTTGCATCTATGCTACTTTTGTCAGTCATCATCAGTCTCTCATAAAAGTATTGGATTAAGAGTTATTCTGAGATCTTATGACGGGGAAACTAGGAAAAGGAAGTCTGAGATCTTATGACGGGGAAACTAGGCAAAGGTATCTTGAAATCGTTCCCAATAATCGTAAAGGGTCTCCCCATCGAACTACATGATGCTATAAATTTCCTTTCTGAAACTAGCACCTCGAGATGCTGGAAAGAACTTCTCCAAGAACTGCCTCTGCAATTCTTCCTAGGACGTGATGCTCCCTGGTTGAAGAATGTAGAACCACTCCTTGGCATCTCCCTTCAATGAAAAGGGGAATGCTCTCATATTTATCTGCTTCTGGGTCACCCCATTAGGTCTCATCCCATTGCATACCACATAAAATTCCTTCAAGTGTTTGTGCAGATCCTCGCCCTATAGACAAGAAAATACAGGAAGTAAGTGAATTAAGCAAGATTTAAGCTCAAAGTTACCTGTCGTCTCAGGATAGACAATGCACAAGGGCTGTTGAGTGAAGTTAGGTGTTGCAAGCTCCTTGAGGGTCTTTTCTAGTTCAACCATCACTAGAAAATCTTCAAGAATATTTTCTTCTCCAGATGTGTCTTCAACACAAATCTCTCTATCAAGCACAACTTATTGTCTTCTTTCTCTCCTGATTCTCCGCTCCTTCTTAGAAATCTCTACAAAATTCAATTGTCTAGTACCTTTAGGAGTGTGGATTGTACACCAAAAGAGAAAATTGATTTGCAAGGATAAACACTACAAGTTTCAAAAATCAAATAATTTTTTTGCTATTATTTGTGTTTACTATTCGTGTCATGCACTTTGGGAGTGTGGGTCATGCACAAACAACTACTATTTGTGTCTATCTATGTCATAATAGACACAGATAGGAATCTTTCGCAGTTTATCTCTGTCTATCACTGATAGACTGTGATATTTTGCTATTATTTATAAATATTATGTGCAGTTTTGTTATTTAAAATAATTTCCCTAAAAACAATGGTTGTTTTCAAATAAAGGAAAATGAACCAAAATATTTACAAATATAATAAAATTTCATTGTCTATTTGCGATAAACTGGATAGACCGCGATATACTACAATCTGCATCTATCTATATCATGTTGATACAAATATATTAGTCTACAGTCTATCACATATAAGTTGTGATATTTTTCTATTATTTGTAAATCTTTTTAGCAGTTTTGTCATTTAAAATAATTTTCCAATAATAATTTTTTTTTCTTTTTAGACAATTGAAATTTGTTTGAAACTTATGATATAGTTAGACAAACTAAAATCAACAATTAATATATTTAATTAATTTTCTTGTATAATTACATTAATATTGTCAAACAGGATTTAAAAATTAATTTTGTATCTAATACAGAAAATATAATAGGATTTAATATTATCCAAATATCTTATATTATACAAGTATTATGCGGGGATAGCTTAGTTGGTAGAGAATCAAATTGAAGATCTAAAGGTCACGTGTTCGATCCACTGTCAACTTGAAATTGAAGGTCGACTGGTGGTTGTTGATAGTTTTTTATATACTTGAAATTTTAGTATCGTCTTTGGTAACAACTTGCTAGCCTTTTGATGTACTCAGAATTTAGTATGCTTGTTGATTGAACATAATAGCTCTTGTTTTACTCAAACGCTTAATATTTTTACAAATTGATGTTTAATAGTATGTTGATCTACTTGAAATCTTAACATGCTTGCTATTGATGTGTGATAATATGATGATGTTATTTCGAATTTTAGTTTGCATGTTGATTGGTATCACATAGTCTATTGATGTATTAAAAATTTTAATATATTTGCTATGTGCTCATATTTTAATATGCTCTTGATTAGTATCTGGTAGCTTAACTTGTTTATGTACTCAAAATTTAATATGTTTGCTTATTGATTCATATAGTTTGTTGATGAACTCAAGTTATCATAGGGTTTCCTAATTGACATTTGAGAGACCATTAATTGTACTTTAAATTTTAATATAGTTGATAAATGTGGAATACTGATTGAGATTAGATATACTGTAGATATATTCATGTCTAACTTCTAGTATTCATTGGTGGATGTCTGCTACAATCGATCTTATATTTGACAAACTATTGATACACTGGTCATATCATGCTTATAAAATTAAACATATATGTTTTACTTCGAAAGAAGTTACAAATTGAATGTTGATTATTATTAGATATAATTCTAATACACTTGAAATGTTGAATATTGATGTTAGATAAATTGTTGATACACTTATGTCTTGGTTGAAGTAATTACTGATCGATGTCTAATACACTCATGTCTTAATATGATATATCGTCAATATGCTTGGAATATCATGCTTATAAAATGAAACATGCATCTTTTACTTCAAAATAAGCCACTAAATGAATGTGGATAGATATATAGTTGATACACTTATTTCTTACTTCAGATATTCTCGGAGGGTGAGAATCCATAAGGGTTTCATGGGTTTTGTACTTAATTTGGAAAGGGAAGGAAAATGATTTTTAGAGAGTAATGTTGCAAAGAAATTCTCTGAGAAGAAGAGACTGAGTGTTCTCTGTAAAAAAACAATGAATTTCACTATCTACTCTTAATGTGAAACCAACTTTCACATTGGTTATCACAGAGTGGGGTGGAGAGAGTTACAGTAACTCCCTCACCATTATTTAATTATAAATTCAAAATGAATTTAGAATTATATATATTATATATGTGTGTGTTTGTGCACGCGCTTGTATGTGTATGTGTATATATAAACTATTTAACATATATAACTACCCTTATGTTATTGGTCGGCCGCCAGCTTCACCGTCGTCTATGAACTCACACCTATGCAAATAAAATTTGTATGCACCGAACTAACACCTTATACTAATTAGTAGTACAAGTATCAAGTCTGGGGTCAAACCACAGAGAGCGGAATATGGATTCCTTAAAGATTGGAACTTGTAGGAAGTAACCAAAATGGGGAATTTTTATGAGAAATTCTTAAATAAATTGCTAGAGAACAAAAAGTGCGCTACGTAAACGAATGCAAAAACTTATCAATCGAACAAATACTTAGCTTAGGAAATTATATTTAGTTCATTCTTCATCAAATCCATCAAAGACTAATCAAAAGATGTGCGAGAATATTTGAATTTTAACTTAGCCTACTCGATTAGAATCCTACTCGGTAGTCCATAAAATCAAGTTAATTAATAGAAAAGTGAGAATCCTCAACCAATCAATCAATCAACAGGCATTAAAATGCAAGGCAAAGCTAAACCAATTAATTGATTTCCATTGTCTAACCAATTAATTGAGCGAGATTTATCTAAGTTAAAAAGTAAATACTTATTAATTGGAATCCCAAATTAACATAACAAACTAACTTAACTCATGCTACTAGGTGATGACTACCTAACGATTACAAATTAGGGCCAATCAAAGCAATCAATTAAACATGCATAGCTAATTTGTCAGTTTATTCCATACACGAAAATTGAAGAATATGCCAAGATAAAGTCTCCTAAATTCCTAATAAAACTCTCAGAATTACAACACAAGTTTCAAGAATTGAATAAGAACCAAACTAAACTAACTAACCCAAGCTATGTTCTTACGCTTTAGCCTCGAATCATGCTTGAATTCAGTACAATTGGCAAAAGGGAAGAATTTTTATAGAATTTTTGTGTAAAAGGGAACTAAAATTAGGCTGGACAGAGCGGCGACATTCAGAAATCGGTGTACTCGGTGATTCTCCAGTTGGCTGACCCAATTATTCTTTTATAAAACAGTCGCAGCGTCGCAATGCTAGGAAGAGCGTTGCAATGCTGCGACGCATAGTGGAGGAGCATCAGGCAAGCATTGCAACGTTGGCTTGATGTTGTGTTGCGCGCGTGTTGGGGTTGTGCGTCCGTCAAACTACCTAGCATTGCAAAACTCTTGGGGAGCGTTGCAACACTGCCTATTCTGTCCTACAGCGTTGGAGGGCAGCATTGATGAGCAGTGTGATGGTGGCGTTGGTGTATCTTCAGAGCGTTGCAACGCTTGAGGCAACATTGAAACGTTGCCCTGCATTCGAGCATTTTACCTTTTAGCCTTGATCTAGCGTTGGACTTAGGTTTAATGAGAGTGTTGCAATGCTCGGCGGGGAAGCATTCTTCACTCCTTCCTCATTTGATCAATTTAGCTCCTAACTTTGTCATTTCAATGCCTTTTTATCTAAAAATGCTTAATCCATCTACTTGTGCAATCGAGTCCTACAAAATGATCAATTTAACAAAATAGCACATTTTCAGTGCTATCAAACACCCCTAACTTAATTCTTGATCGTCCTCAAGCAAGTTAATACAAGCAATCATGTAAAAGATAATCAGTTTCTCAAACTAGAATTTTCCTTACTCAAGCCTCAACAGTCAACTAGAATTAATTTCACAATCGATTAGGTAATCAAAAAGCATTCCATCGTTTCATGAACAGTTTGAAATTTCGTTTTAAAAATTTCTAATGCATGTTCAAGCTCAAAGTTATTCATTTTGAACAAGAACGAGCCCTACACTGGCTCGAAGGGTCCTGATTTAGCTTTCCTAAATTCAAAGTGGTAATCACATAAAATTGGATCGGTTCATCGCCTTACTGCATGCTTTTCTTTCTCGTTTATTATTACTATGTCTCTTTTTTTTAAAGATCAAAGGGGAAACTTAATCTAGGAAACTTACTTTTATTTTGGCTTTCCAACATGGGTATCAAGCGAGTCATCCAACTAGGGGCCAATTTTCATTCAAAAGTGCCTAACGCTTACTCATTCCTCTAGGATATTTTAGCTCAAAGAGAAACCACGGGTGTCATGGCCGCCCCAGGTTAATCATACCCTTGAAGAAGAGGAGTAGACCCCTAAACATGCATAAATGAAAAAAAAAATTCTCTCTCTCTCTCTTTTTACTAGGCGACGGTGATATCAATTGTCTATATCTCAAGCATGCATTACTAAATTGAACTGCGAAAAGACTAATATCTATCACCAAGGCCTATCGGAGTGACAACAAACTTATGGTCTCATAATTCAATTTTTAGCAAGCAAATAGGTCAAGACAGATATGCAAAGGGCTTGGAGATGTAATAAAAATATACATCATAATTTTTCAAAACATCATGAAAATTATGAGCCCTTTCATCCATCATATTCCAATGCAAAAACAATTCATGTGAGTGCGTCATAGACTAGTCATCGTAAGGAACAAAACAACAAGAAAAACTCAATCAAGCAAACATTGTCCAAGCATAGCGCTCTAGGACCCCAAATAATATCATCAAAATATAAAGAAATTCAGCCCAAAAAGTAGCCCAAAAATAGCCCAAAAGTCCAAACATCCCACCCTCAACTTTTAAAACATACATTATCTCCAATGTGATTAAAATGAAGTATGAGGGATCAGAATACTTCCCTGAACAATGGAGTGATAGAAGGATGTAGGACACTCGGCTCAACTCTTTTTCTGCCCAAAAATCCTAGGAAACAAAAATAATAGAAAGAATTAGGCTCAACAAAATAAATGAAAAATAAAAAGAGAAAATACTAAATTGAAATCTAATCCTAGAAAGAAAGTAAATTTAAATACTTGCTACCTCCAGGTAGCGCAAATATTTATGGTCGGTTGCTCAATTGTGATGACTCGATTTCAGATGTAAACTGGCGAGTCCAACCGGTGAGCGATGTCAAAGCAGTCCAACGACTCGCCATCATGGAATACCTTCAACGTGTGCCCATAAAACTTAATAACCTTCCCCGTCTTAAGATTAACAATGTCTACTACACCATAAGGATAAATGTAAGAAACACCAAATGGTCAAAGCCACTTGGACCAGAGTTTACCAGACATAAATTTCAATTGAGAGTTATACAGAAGTACCTTTTGCCCTACTTGAAACTCCTTGGGTGCAATCATTTTGTCATGAAGGTCTTTCCCTCTTTTCTTATAAATCAAAGAATTATTAAAACGCTCTAACCTCAAATCTTCGGACTCCAGAAGTTGTAGAAGTCTGGCCTCTCCAGCTGCCTCTGAGTCCCAGTTGCCATTCTTGACTACTCAATAAGCCTTGTGGTGGATTTCAACTGGAAGATGGAAAACCTTACCATAAACCATCCAGTAGGGAGACATCCCAATAGGAGTCTTGAAAGTTTTCTTGTAAGCCCATAGAGCATCATCTAGTCAGAGGCTCCAATCCTTTCTTCCTAGGTTGACCACCTTTTCCAAAATGGTCTTTACTTCCTTGTTGGACACCTTCGCCTTCCCATTAGTTTGAGGGTGGTATGGGGTGGCGATACGATGTTGAACACTGTATTTTTTCAACAAGGAGGCAATGACCCAATTGCAAAAGTGTGATCCTTGATCGTTGATGATTGCTTTAAGGAAGCCAAACCTTCATAGAATGTTAGTCTTCAAGAAACCTACAACTACTTTAGCATCATTAGTAACTATGGCGTTTTCTTCCACCCATTTGGAAACATAGTCCACTGCCAATAAAATGTACTTACACCCATAAGAAGGATGAAAAGGTCCCATAAAGTCAATCCTCCAAGCCTCAAATATTTCACAAAAAAGGATAGGGAATTGTGGCATTCATTCCTATGGGACATTCCACTAGATTTCTGACATCGCTCACAAGTTTTACAAATAAAATATGCATCCTTAAATAATGTGACTTTCTTGGCGGTTCTCTTGGGGACTGAAGTGTCCTCCACATACATGCTTATGAAAAAATTCAAGGACAAAAAAGAACTCATCATTAGGGACACACCTCCTAACTACCTCCCAAACATAATACTTTGACTCACTCTTCATTTTATCCTGTCTATGTTTATTCATACCATGAGGGAACTCACTAGTGATCAAGTAGATCAAATATCAGCATACCAGGGAGTCATAGAAATACCATCTGCCTACATCAAAGTGTGGTCAGGGAAGTCTCATTCAGAACTGAGACAACCTCCAGTAGCTATTATTCTGCTCACGTGATCGACAACGGCATTCTCGCATCCCTTTATGTTCTGAAGTCTCAGGTTAAACTCTTGGAGGAAAAGAACCCACCTCAGTAATCTTGGCTTGGAATTTTTCTTTGACATCAGGTAGCACAGAGCTGCATAGTCAGAAAAAACAATAACTCTAGATCCTATAATATAAGAGCAATATTTTTCTAAAGAAAAAATAACAGCTAAAAACTCCTTTTTCGTTGTGTTGTAGCTAAAGTGAGCCAAGTTAAAGGTCTTTGAAGTATAGTAGATGACGTCATGTTTCTTATCAACCTTCTGCCCCAACAATGCTCCTATAGCATGGTCACTTACATCGCACATGATCTCGAAGGGAAGATCCCAACGAGGAGCCTAAATAACCAGAGTGCACAACAAGACATTCTTTAGCACATCAAAACTTCTCCTGCAATTAACATTGAAATATAAGGCCACATCGTTTTGGAGAAGAGTGGTCATCGGCTGAGTAATCTTACTAAACTTTTTAATGAACGTACAGGAACCTGCATGACCAAGAAATGAACTAACCACCCTCACGTTTGTGGGGTAAAGGAGCTTAGCAATAACATCAATCTTAGCATGGTCTACCTCTGTGTCATGCTGAGATACTACATGTCCCAATATAATGCCATATGAGGCCATGAAATGAAACTTTTCAAAATTAAATGAAATGAAATTTTCTAGCACCCTAGACAAATTAGATAGACAATCAGCAAATGAGTCTCCATACACTATAAAATCATCCCTAAAAACCTCCATGCATTTTTCAATAAACTCAGAAAAAATGGACATCATATAGCGCTAAAAGGTGCAAGGAGCATTACATAGTCCAAATGGCATTCTTCTAAAGACGAAGATGCCATAGGGCATGTGATAGTAGGAATTTTGGTGTCGCTCCCAAACCCTTGCTATACAAATAAAATTTATAAATCACCGAACAAACGTTTATACCAACTAGTAGTACAAGTAGCAAGTCTGGGGTCAAACCACGGAGAGCCTAATATGGATTCCTACAAAAAGTTGGAACTTGTAGGAAGCAACTCGGGGGGGGGGGGGGGGGTGGGGGGAGGAGCGGGGGTTGTGAAAATTGTTAAAAACAAATTTTGAAAACAAAAATAAGCAATGTAACAATTGTAAAATTATCAATCAAACAAACATTTGACTTGGGTAATTGTAATTTAATTCATTCCTCAATAATTCTATCATAGACTACTCAAAATTTGTGTGAGATTAATTGAACTAAAAACTTAGCCTACTCAATTAGAGTCCTAACAAGTATGCGTGCTTCAGCCATTGTTTCGCTTCAAGTCGTAGCGTCACGATGCTATGGATGGCGTCATGATGTTGCCATGTAGTCTTGGAAGTCCGCTTCACGTCGCATCGTCGTGACTCTGTGGATGGCGTCGCAACGCTACACTGCTTCTCCCTAGAATGATTGCTACTATCTTTCAGCATCATACAACACTCAAATCAAGCGTTGCGACGCTCCGACGGGGCTGAGGACATTGTTTCCCTGACTTCCTTCCTCAATTTATTCAATTTGGTGCTATCTTGGGCATCTTAGCGTCTTTTTGACCTGAACACTTAACTTGATTGCTTGTGCACTTGATTTCTACTAAATAATCAATTAAAACACATGAAGTAACTTAACGACCTTGAATTAAGCAAGAAAAGATAGCACATTTTCGGTTCTATCAAACAACCCCAACTTAATTCTTGATCGTCCTCGATCAAGGTAAAACAAGCAATCATGCATGAGTAATTAGTTTGTCAAACTAGAGTGTTTCCTACTCAAGCCTCAAAAGTCAACTAGAATCAAATTCACAATCAAATAGGTAATAAAAAAGCATTCATTCATTTAATGAACTATTTGAAAATTCGTTTTAAAAAAATATTTTTAATGCATGTTCAAGCTCAAAGTTATTTATTTTGAACCAGAGCAAGCCAGGAATGGCTTTATGAATCTTCCATTTATTTGCCCCCTATAGTGGCTTGAAGGATACTGAATTAGCTTTTCGAAATTCAAAGTGGTAATCACATAACATTGGATCGGTCAAAATCTATTCATCCATCATCCCCCCCTTTTTTTTACAACAAAAAATAAAGAGGGGAAACTTAATTCAAGAACCGACTTTCGTTTTTCCTTGCCCACACGGGAGTCATGTGAATCATCCAACTACGGGTCATTTCCCTTCAAAAGTACCAAAGCTTACTCATTCCTCTAGGATACTTTAAAGGGAAACCATGGGTGTGATGGCTGCCCCAGGTTAATCATATCCTTTGAAGAAGAGGAGTAGACCCCTAAACATGCAAAATTCTCTCTTTTTCTTAAAATTTTTTTTACCAAGCGACAGTGATATCAATTGACTACATCTCAAATATGCATTACTAAACTGAACCGCAAAAAGACTAATAATGAACAAACTCTTATCAAAGAGAACACATGAACGGAAGCAAGATCGTTCCAAATTCATTATGACAGAATTAAAATAATTAACATTCAAACAAACTAATTATGCATTACCGAACAAATTATGGCATGGTTTCATAAATAAATACAAAGGGATGAGAAACATACCTTTTGAAGAACTCTTATTCTAACCTTCTCTTGCTCTCGTTGAGTCTTGGACCAGCACCTCTCACTGAAACTCGGAATTGTCTACCCAAATCTCTCGTTGTGGCTTAGCACACGAACAGTCTTCTCCAGGAACAACCAGCCACTTGGACACCACCACTCAATGACCTTCGTATTCTCGGAGTGAGAATACAGGAGGTGCGGGCTCTATTGGATTTGGTACAGGGAAGGAGGAAACAACAATAGCACTATACGACCAACCAAATGGGAGAAGAATAGTGTCTATCATATAGACTTCTGCTTCATCGTTTAGTAAAGATACACAATTGTTTAGGAAATATGGCTCGATCGGTTACACGATGGTTTAGTGAATCTTCCTCAGGCGCACGATCGTTTAATAAAACAACACGATCGTTTAGTCAACAATGTGTGTACACAATCGTTTAGACAAACACTTAAAGCTGTCATGTAGTCTCTCGTGAGCTAAACGATAGGTTCTGTACTCGAATGAAGCGATGCAATTATTATCTTCCAAAATGAAAACATTTTTCATTTTTCCTTCAGTTATGAAAACTGAATAAAACCTCCCACTTTCACACACGGTTATGGAGAAAACCACCAACAATTATCTCATAATTTTTTTAATTATAAATAAATATAATAACTAACTTATTGTATTATATTTATAACCTATAGTTTTAATATCACTTCATATGCATATTTAAACCATAGTCCTTTTCTCCTTTACTCGATATAAATCATATTTATATCATTTTCGTCCAATTAATGTATCTCATACATCATGTTAACTTTATCATATATAATTGAACCAGTTTAATCATATCATATATAATCAAACTCTCTCTTCTCAATTTGAACACTTCAAATTGACCTAAAAACTGATTCTCAACTTGAATCCATTGAGCTACAAAGGGAACCTTATGGACCTATAGCTTGAAGCTCCAACAGTACGTGAATAGTTGGCTAAACTCTTTAGTCACGAGATCCACTATCCGTTAACGTTTAGGCACTCCATTATAGACCGACAGCTGCACTATTCTCACCACAACTATATTTCTATGTCCATCGGATATAACCAGTCAACAGTATGATAACCCTTCACAGATGCTCGTAAGTACAGCTGGGCCAATTTACAGTTTTGCCCCTGTAGTTACATTTAACTTCTTAAATACCACCGATCCCTCTAATGTACAATACATCATAGTCCTACTATGAGTGGACACCTCTCGGGCCATGAGAACGTGTGTGGCGCTACATCTTTCAAGCCCCGGAATCAACCATTAAGAGAGCAATCTATCTACTTATTCTTGCTTCAAGGAAGGAATGAATTCCATCGTATGTAGCTGAGTTCCCAGCTCCCAAATTAGACGAATCCCTATAGTGGTAGGTTTGAGTCGGCAATCTGGCAATTCGCACCCATGCAAATCAAAGGACCACCCTCAAAGGCAGGAGTTCCCAACTCACTCAGGATTAAGGTCATATTACTTATGGTCATCCCAATGAAGTGATGTCTCTATCATGAACGACGTTATATAACGAGACTATAAACATCGTGGTTCAGCCTTATACAAACTTCTTTGTATAAGACACCCCCACTCGCATTTCTACACATGAATGATCAAGATGAGACCAGGTAGCACGTCACAAGACTTGTAACTATCTACAAAGCGAGCCGCATCCGTAGTGTCACCTGGATAGGTTTCCCTCCTATATGCATATACTAAAGACCATTTTTGTTATCACTTAAGGCATGATCCACTTGTATGTCTCCACATACATGCTTAAGTTACAACGACAACCAGGGATCTTAGTTTATTGGTTTGTGATAAAACAATGAAAACATCTCATGTTTCATAGATAACAGTGAAGAAAATATCTCATATTATTACATCACAAGCGTTTTTTCAATACACGCGTTTAAAATCTACAAGACCCAATGAGAGTTTAGGGCATCAACACCAACAATCTCCCACTTGTCCTAAAGCGAGTGGGGTGTACATAACAACAAGTACAAAACAATAATCTAGGGCACTAAGGTCCAATACAAAAATCCCACTTGCCCTAGTCCAGCTGCGGGCGGTCTCGTAGACCCATGCTTAGAAGGTGACCCTAAAAAACTTTACCCAAGAGAGCCTTCATAAATGGGTCGGTAAGATTGTGCTCCAATGTGATCTTCGTTACTATCACGTCCCCTCGAAGCACTATCTCACAGAGGAGATGATACTTCCGCTCTATATGTTTGTTGCACTTATGACTCCTAGACACCTGGAGTTCGCCATAACACCACTATTATCACAATAGAGGGTGATGGGCCTAGACATGTCTGGAACAACTTCAAGATCAGTCATGAACTTCTTGAGCCAAATGGTCTCCTTAACAGCTTCACAAGCAACTACATACTCGGCCTCCATTGTGGAGTCGGTGATACATCCCTACTTAGTGTTTCACCACACTACAGATCCTCTGTTAAGAGAGAACACTGAGCCTGAAATGGATTTCCTAGAATCCTTAACAGTCTGAAAGTCATAGTTCGTGTATCCAGTAAGGATCAAATCCTTAGATTCATACACGAGTATGTAGTCCCTCGTTCTTCAAAGATACTTGAGGATATTCTTGATTGCGGTCCAGTGACCCTGTCCTGGATTAGACTAATATGTACTGACTATCCCTACAACGTAGCAAATGTCTTGTCTAGTACACAACATCGTATACATCAAAAGTGCCAACGTCAGATGAATAGGGGACCCGTATCATCTCCTCAACCTCTTGAGATGTCTTAGGACACATTTTTTTAGACAATGTAACTCCATGCCTAAAAGGCAGTAGGCCCCTTATGGAGTTCTGCATCGATTACTTGAGCTACATCTTGCCAATGTACGATGCCTGAGACAATGCTAGCACTTTATTCTACATACAACACTAGGAAAACTACTGAACTGTTGATGATTTTTTTGTAGACACAAGGCTCATCAACGTTTTGGTCAATGTCGTACAATTTGATCACTGTATCAAACCGAATGTTCAAAGATCGAGACACCTATTTCAACCTATAAATGGACCGATTCAATTTGCAAACCTTTTGCTCTTGACCTTGGGCTATGAATCCTTCGTGTTGGACCATATAAATGGTCTCCTCAGGATTAACAATCAGAAAGGCAGTCTTGACGTCCATTTTCCATATCTCATAGTCATAATATGAGGCAATGGACAGGAGGATGCATATAGACTTCAACATGGCAACAGGCGAGAAAGCTCCTCATAGTCGACTCCCTCCATCTGGGTATAACCCTTTTGCCACAAGTCTAGCCTTGAAGGTTTGCACCTTCCCATCAGTACCGCATTTACTCTTATAGATCCATTGGCAACCTATAGATTTTAACCCATCAGTTTGATCTACAAGATCCCATATTGAGTTGAAGTATATCAACTCCATCTCAAGATCCATGTGACCCATTCATCCCAATCAACATCCTCCATTGCCTCCTGATAAGACAACGAATCCTCAACCTCGCCATCTGCTACCATAGCCAAGATTTTAGTGATACCCATATAGCGAACAAATGAGTTCGCAACCCTCCCACTACGTCGAGGTTCCCTTAACCCTTGAGGTGGAACTGACCTACTAGATGAACTTCCATCAACAACTCTTGTTGACGGAGCAATCCCTTCAACAACTCTTATTGAAGTTTTAGTAGTTTCGTTGGAAAGTTCACGCAACACGATCTTACTACGTGGACTATGCTCCCTCATATGATCATCCTCCATGAAGGTAGCGTTCATATACACAAGCATTCTGTTTTACTTAGGATCATAAAAGTAACCCCCTCGTGTACCTTTGGGGTAGCCTACAAAGAGGCACAACCTCAAACGTGGTTCCAATTTCTTTGGATTAGCCTCAAGTGAAGGAACACTTATTCAAGAGTACCTACAAGCGAAAGCAGATCTTTCTAATTCATTGTGATAGAATTACCACATATAAATTCAAACATACTAATATGCATTCATAATGCTAAAGAGATCAAGAGATCATACCAGATGAAGATTTCTTCTTCACAGCGAGTCTAAAACCCAACCGTCTACCTCGAACAATCACCACTTAAACAAAAGAAACGTTGATGACACCACCACTCAGAGCCCTCAGTATTGTTAGAGTCAGAATCCAAAGTGTGGGCTTTGTTCGAATTTGGTAGAGGGAAGGAGGAAGAAAGATCATATACAACAATTAAACAAGTGGGAGATGAGGTCGTCTATCGCATAGACAAGATGCTTGATCGTTTAGGTGAAGTATACGATCGTGTAGGAAAAATCAAGAGATCATCTAAACGATCGTGTAGGAAAGGGTAAGCGATCGTCTAGACAATCGTGTAGGAAAGGGGAGCGATCGTCTAAAGGATCGTGTAGAAAAAACTAAGTGATCGTCTATAGAATTGTTTAGTAAATATCTGGAGCTAAACAATCTCTTAGGAAAAGTTAAACGATCGTTTAATTAATAGCATCCGAAGGTGTAATTGGTAAGCGATCGTGCATGCACTACCGTATAAGTACTGATTTTCTAAGCAATGACATTCTCTTTAACACAATGTCCGCGCATTTCATGCTTAACACACCGTCAGCTATTTATGCATCTCAAAGTGATCTTCCAATACATTCATCCGTTATTAGAGTTTTAATCTAAATATATATATATATATATATATATATATGTGACGGTGAGATCGGATCCTGCTCATAGTTGGATGTCCACAAGACAACTGTGGGGGCAAGCCAAAATGAAGGTGGTAATTGTGATCAATGCAGAAACTAAGTGATCGCAACTCCTCTGCCAAACAAAAAGATGCGCACGAGTTTTGACTGACAAGAGTGCCTCGCTCGTAGTTGGATGTCCGCATAACACCCGTGGAGGCAAGCCAAAACGAAGGCTAGGCACTCGGATCAACTCAAGATCACAAAGCTAAGATTTAAATCATGCAAAGGCCAAAACCACTTGAACACCCAGTTTGGTAAGATTTAAAATATATCATGCGATGTCCTGGGAAATGAGTAAAGATTTTTTCTTTTGAAGATTAAGCTCGCGGTCCCTAAAGTTTAGAAGTATTTTAAGAAGAGATTAGGATAGAAATTAATATTGACAACGGTTCAGCAGTTTGAATGAGGCATTATGAGAAGTCTAGGCAGGATAAAGGCGATTGAAATTTTGAGAAATCTTTAGTTTATGCTTGAGGACAAGCATTGTTTTAAATTTGGGGGTGTGATAACTTGTAGAAATACAAGTTATTAAAGCTTAAATTATTAAAACAATAAGAAAAGGCGATAGTAAATAGGCAATATTACGATTGAACACGCCAAAATAAAAGCAAAATCACGATCGCTAACTCTCATCGCATAAAAGCAATTAAATTGAGTTAATCTTGTATTTCTATGCAGAAATAAGGCGACATCGCGATCTCATGAGTTGGTGATCCAATGGTACTTCAAAGACGAACGAGTGATGACCTTACATAAAGGCGGTGACCTAATGTGATAAAACGTGATGGGACGTGAAGCTGATAGCGGTGAAATAAGAAATTCAGTTGGCGACCGTTGAAGACCATACCATTGCAAATCATTGAACCTCTGATGACCATCAGACAGTGTGACAGGGTATGGAAATTAATGCTGCCCATCCACACAATCATTAGTGAGATGAAGAACTGATTTTTTTTTTTTTTGGAAGTCTATAAATCCATTCAATGCTACCAAATCAGTGGTGGATTAATTCTAAGAGGTCGAGGGACTACGGAAACAAACATGGAAGAGAGACACCAACCTACACCTAACCCTTGGGAGAGCAAGAGTTTACAGATTAGAAAAGAATTGGAGTGCTAAAAGTCGTGTAAACGACAGAGGAAGCAAGACACTACTTACCTGGCTTAACACTTACATCATCTATTGTTTTGTACTTTGAGCATTTTATTTGCAAGAATCGAAACTACATTTCAATCTATGTTCATTCTTTTCACGCCATACATGAGTAGCTAAATTTGTGAATGGGTTGAGAAGTACTTAGCTAGCATGACTTAAGTTATGCACTTCATGCGATCATCTTGTCTTATGTATGCTACATTGATCACTTTGAGTACTTGAAAGAGTAGTCTAAAGACATAGAGTCTAGGCTTGAAAGAGTCCGATTAGATCTCATAAGCAAGAGTAAAGGAGACTTAGAAATAAGTTCTATCTGTTGCTTTCCCTATACATCGCATGCATCCTAGACATAGGAAATGTGTCCATATGCATTGAGAAATGTAGTGCTTAATATTTGTGTATAGCATGATCGCATGACTTGTAGAATATCTTAAGAAATGTTAGCAAAACCACTTCTCAACTCTTTATCGCATATTTTTTACAACACTACTCTTCTATCGTTTTGCATTTAATTCGATCACCTTAAGAAATCAAAGTCAATCACCATCCAACTTCTTAAACATAAAATAGCGATAAGATCAGAGATAGAGTCTGTCGCATATCTGTCTGAGTAATCCCTGCGTTCGACCCTAGACTTACCGGGACCCTAAGAAGGCTTATACTTGGACTTTGTTAGGAAAACTTGCATAATCATCGCATCCACACACCCTTTCATCGCATGATAAATCACCAAATCACTTAGCAATATCATATATTTAGGTAATCGTGCAAGCACTATCGTATAGGCACTGATTTTCTAAGCAATGACACTCTCTTTAACACAATGTTCGTGCATCTCATGCTTAACACACAGTCAGCTATTTATGCATCTCAAAGTGATCTTTTAATACACTCATCCGTTATTAGAAAATTCCCATTTCCTTTATAACCGTCCAATGAATGTGATTTCATCATATTCATAACATATAATTAATATTATATATTAATTATAATATTTTCCTCTATTAGATATACATCATATATATATCCAATTTTCTCCAAATTAATGTGTCTCATACATAAAGTTAATTATATCATATTTATATATCTCGTTCAATTATATCTTATATAATCGAACTCCCTCTTGTCAATTTGAATATTTATAACCGACCCAAAAACTGACTCTCAACTTGTAACCAAGCTACCAAGGGGACCTTATGAACCTATGGCTCGAAGCTCCAACAATAACTGCTAGGCATTCCACTAAAGACCCAAAAACTGACTCTCAACTCTTTCACAACATCCACCATCCGTTAACTGCTAGGCATCCCACTAAAGACCGACAGTTGAACTCTTCTTGCCATAAATATATTTCTATGTCATTGGATATAACCAATCATTAGTACGATGATCCTTCGCAGATGCTCGTAATTACAGCAAGCAAATTTACCATTTTGCCCCTTTAATTACATTTTCCTTCTTAAGTACCACTAATCTATCTAATGAACAAAATAACGTAATCCTACTATGTGTGAACACCTCTCGGGCCATTAGAAGGTGCGTGGCGACACATCATTCAAGCCTCGAGATCAGCCCTTAAGGAAGCAATCTATCTACTTACCTCTAATTTGGGGAAGGAGTGAACTCCATCTTGTGAAGTTGAGTTCCCAGCTCCCAAATCAGACGAATCCCCAAAATGGTAGGTTTGAGTTGGTACTCTGGTCACTCGTACCATGCAAATCAAAGGACCACCCTTAATGGAAAGAGTTCCTAACTCACTCAAGATTGATGTCATGTTACCTATGAGCATTCTAGTGAAATGATGTCTCAGTCATGAACGAAGTTATATGACAAGACATTAACACTTCGAGGTCAGGTCTTATACAAACTCTTTGTATAGGATGCCCCCACTCGCATGTCCACTACACGAATAATCAGGATCAGACTATCTGTGACAAGTGACAACATTTGTAACAATTCCACAAAGCGGGCCGCGTCCATAGTGTTACTAGGATAAGGTTTCCCTCCTATATCCATATACTACATACTATTTTGGTTGTCACTTAAGACATGATCCACTTGTATGTCACTACATACATGCTTAAGTTACATAAAGACAACCAGGGATATTAAGTTTATTGGTTTGTGATAAAATAAAAAACATCTAAATGTGCAAATTCAAGAGGTGAAGTAAATATCATATATATTATACATCACAAGTGTTCGTACAAAGTTGTTTACAAACTACTGGACACGAGACTTTAGGGCTCAAACCCTAACATTAAGCACTAACTCTAAAGGAATTTTGGCTCGATAACCTTTTTCAGTAAAAGGTCTTTTAGTCATCTTACCTTCAAGGCAAGATTCGCACACCGGTAAAGAATTTTCCTCTAACTCACTTAGAAGTCCATTCTACACTAAACTCTTAATCCTATTGAGATTGATGTGTCCTAATTGAAGGTGCCAAAGTTGCACATTTTCTTTTGGAGAAACCTTAAGTCGTTTATTTTGAGTTACAACAGTTTTAAACATATCTATGTTATGGAGGGAACTTGTTACTAACAGACTTAGCACATACAAGTTGTTTTCCAATTGTGTTGAACAAATCTCAACACCATCTTTATCAATAAACACTTTATTCAAATCAAAATGAAGAGTATATATACATTGTATCAGACACTTAAGTTTCGCTTTAACTCGAGAACTACATAAACATCGTTAAAAAAGATAAATTTCTTTTGTAAAGTCAACTGGAGTCCTCCCACAGCCATAGATGAGACGACGTGCCTGATGCCTACTAACATCGTCATCTATCTAACCTCAAGCTGTCGTCGGGATCTAATCCCCTGAAAAGTAGAACAAACATGATTAGTGGCCCAGAGTCAATAATCCAGGCAGAATCATCATTCTCCACTAAACAAGATTCCAAAACTAGTAAATCATATTTACCTTGTTTTGCCTTGGCCTTAGCCTTATTCTTCTCCTTAATCCAACGAGGAAAATTCTGCTTCCAGTCCCCATCCTGGTTGCAATGGAAACACTTCCCTTTGTCAATCAGTACTAGTTTCCCACCCCGTGGGGTCGACAGGTTGTGGGTTAGCAGGTGCCTTCCCCTTCCTCTTACCACCATTCTTCTTCTTCCACTTGGAAGTGTTAGAAGTAGGAGTAGACTTTGTTCCTGAGGTTGAACCTTTATGGAACTTCTTTTAAGATGAAGCACCATTTGCCTCACCTACCTTATTCTCCTTACTTTTTAGCAAGGATTGGAATGTCTGCAACTCATTGAAGAGAGTTATAACGGTATAGTCAACTTTGTTCAATATCGCATTACTGACAAAGTACAGGAAGCTATCTGACATTGAGTGCAGAATTATGCTATCCTGGCTGCCCTCATTGATGCATGACCCATCTCTGCCACATTAAAGTTGATCATCATGTTCAACACATGTTCACAAACAGAGATGCCTTCCTCTATTTTGGACTCGAAGATGCATTTGTGAGCTTCATGCTTGAGCTTTCCAGACGATTATCCAAACATTCCCCGCAGAGACTCCATGATCTCACGTGTTGAGACCATAGGCTCATGCTTCTTGGCCAAAACTTCGTTAAGACTAGCCAAGATATAAGCTCAAGCCTTCTTGTTCACCTGTGTCCAATGCTCATAAGCCTTCCGAACGTTTCGAGTGACGTTCTGAGGTGAAATAGGAGGACACTTCTCCATAAGAACGAACCTCAAGTCATAGATGATTAAAATTGTTGTGATCGTGTGTTTCCAACTAGTGTAGTTCTCGCCAAGTAATTTGCTGGCACTTAAAAGAGCTAATGTTGCTCTAACCATTCTAACGTTGTTGAAAAAAAAAAAAAAAAAAAAAAAAAAAAAAAAAAAAAAAAACTTAATGAGTCTATACAATACCACTTTTAACACCAATTTTAGTTTTAGAAAAATAGTTTCCATGTATCCTAAGTGAAAAGACATCTATTTCGCAATGATGCCCCAGCGAGGCAGGACAAACATCACCGATGAGGTGATCAGATGCCTCTTCACTAGGATGAGACATTCTCAACCATTAGGTAGAAACAACTCTTGTAACTGACCTTAACAGTCACCATTTTTTGGTCCAAAACTATTAACCTTTAACAATTTCGCGTAAATGTAACCCCTAATTTTTAGTCCTAGAGTCTCGCCCCAATGCACCCACCGTAGGGAAAAAGAAGATTAGGAAAAGAGACTAAAGCGACCTTATTCTGTACAAGAGATCAGATAAAGAGTCGTGCAAAACTGTAATCCTATAAGGGGACACTCCCAGAGTGCCTCGAGGTGATGCACAGAAACGTTATCCAACCTAACGAGAGAGACCATGGGATATGTTATCGCACGTCCCGCTCACACTTACTACGAACATTCTCTCCATTCACTTTGGTATTGACCTACCCAAACACCATCCTTTAGGGGGTTGCTTCTAGGGTGCCACGAGGACGAGGATAGATCTCATCGTGTAAACATAAAGGGAGAAACGTGAAGAGGTTTAATTGAAGTATCATATACCCCAAGTACCTCCCACTGAATGTTCTACCTAGGGGTTCATTAACTTAGACCGTCCGGCTACTGACTTTATCTAAATTAGTTTAATTTTCTCAAAAAGAACTCTTGTCTTTGAAATTAAACAAGTTCAAGTCAAGTCCCATTAAAGTTTTCAATGGACTATCCTCAAATTTACATGCGTTGGTCAAATCTATCTAATTCATCTTTCTAGGTAATTTAAACACGCAAGTCTAATTGATCGTTTAAATGACTACGTTGCTGTGAAGCGTGATCGTCTAGACGATCATAAAGTAAACGCCTAAGCGATGAAGCTTGCTGAGCTACACGGTCGTTTAGTGCACACGCGTTAACCTTGCTGCCAAGTATCCCATACTCAACGATTGCTTACCCCATCGTTTACACGATTTGACCAATGCTTGGTCTTCTTCTTCTTCGAAGTACAGTGCAACTCCTTGCCTTGAAGCTTCATCACAAGCGAGTCACACCAACTCAAACACTTTGAATTATAGACCCGATAGCATGTTAATATGCCCAAAAACACAAGGGCCCTTACAATTAACTTTGAATGTAAAAGAACTCAATAATTAGATCCAACCATCTCAGAAACTCCATTAATCCACATCCACAAACCTATTTAACACTTGTAAAGGGTCTCCCCATCGAACTGCATGATGCTATAAATTTCCTTTCTGAAACTAGAACCTCGGGATGCTGGAAAGAACTTCTCCAAGAACTGCCTCTGCAATTCTTCCTAGGACATGATGCTCCCTAGTTGAAGAATGTAGAACCACTCTTTGGCATCTCCCTTCAATGAAAAGGGGAATGCTCTCATATTTATCTGCTCCTGGGTCACCCCATTAGGTCTCATCCCATTGCATACCACATAAAATTCCTTCAAGTGTTTATGCGGATCCTCACCCTATAGAGAAGAAAATGCAGGAAGTAAGTGAATTAAGCAAAATTTAAGCTCAAAGTTACCTGTCGGCTTAGGACAGGCAATGCACAAGGGCTGTTGAGTGAAGTCAAGTGTTGCAAGCTCCTTGGGGGTCTTTTCTCATTCAACCATCACTAGAAATTCTTCAAGAATATTTTCTTCTCCCGATGTGTCTTCAACACAAATCTCTCTATCAAGCACAACTTGCTATTTCCTTTCTCCCCTGATTCTCCGCTCCTTGGAAATCTCTACAAAATACAATTGTCTAGTACCTTTAGGAGTGTGGGTCGTACACCAAAAGAGAAAACTGATTAGCAAGGATAAACACTACAAGTTTCAAAAATCAAATAATTTTTTTGTTATTATTTGTGTCTACTATTCATGTCCTGCACCTTTGGGAGTGTGGGTCATGCACAAATACCTACTATTTGTGTTTATCTATGTCATAATAGACACAGATAGGAGTCTTTCGGAGTTTATCCCTGTCTATCACAGATAGACTGTGATATTTTGCTATTATTTATAAATATTATATGCAGTTTTGTTATTTAAAATATTTTCCCTAAAAACAATGGTTGTTTTCAAATATAGGAAAATGAACCAAAATATTTACAAATATAGTAAAATTTCATTGTCTATTTGCAATAAACTGGGATAGTCCGCGATATACTACAATCTACATCTATCTATGTCATGTTGATACAAATATTAGTCTAGCAGTCTATCACATATAAGTTGTGATATTTTGCTATTATTTGTAAATCTTTTTAGCAGTTTCATCATTTAAAATAATTTTTTTTTCTTTTTAGACAGTTGAAATTTGTTTGAAACTTACGATTATAGTTAGACAAACTAAAATCAACAATTAATATATTTAATTAATTTTCTTGTATAATTACATTAATATTGTCAAACAGGATTTAAAAATTAATTTTGTATCTAATATAGAAAATATAATAGGATTTAATATTATCCAAATATCTTATGGTAAACAATTTTATATCAAAAGAATGTAAATAAAAAATACTGAAGATCGTAAGGTCGCGTGTTCGATCCATGCTCATTGTATTTTTAAATGCAATATATAAAGTATATATTAAGAAGGTTCTATAATGTTTTTGAAACATTTTTAAAGTGTATTTTAAACAATTTTATATCAAAAGAATGTAAATAAAAAATACTTTTTTCAAAATCATTTTTTTAAAATCCAGACAGGCCCTAAACACATGAGTTTTCAATTGGATCAGACAAATGTCTAAATTGAAAATATAATTTTGAAAAATGTCTAATCCTACTTTGCATCCAAAAAATGTACAAATGTATTATTAAATTTATTTTTAATTTTGAAACAAACAAATGCACCCTCCTAAAAATCTATTATGTTACAAGTATTTTAATCTAACTATTCAAATTCAAATAGAAAGAAAACAAACCAATTCTCGTAATCCTAACAAAATCACACAAACATTGAAAGAGAAACTAAAAGCTAATAATTTTTTTTGGGACAAAAAAATAGAGATAGAAAGATCGGACTTTATTTTCAAAAATATAGAAATATCTAAAATTAGAATGTAGGCCTTAAGCACAAATACAGAGTATGCATGTTAACCTAAAAAGTAAAATAAATATCATAATTTATTTAAAAATATATAGAAATACTAACCGCCAAATAAAAAAGTAAGCATGTGTATATAAACTATTTAACATATATAACTACCCTTATGTTATTGGTCAGCCGCCAGCTTCACCGTCATCTATGAACCCACACCTATGCAAATAAAATTTGTATGCACCGAACTAACCCCTTATACTAATTAGTAGTACAAGTATCAAGTCTGAAGTCGAACTATAGAGAGTCGAATATGGATTCCTCAAATATTGGAACTTGTTGGAAGTAACCAAAAGGGGGAATTTTTATGAGAAAATCTTAAATAAATTGCTAGAGAACAAAAAGTGCGCTACGTAAACGAATGCAAAAACTTATCAATCGAACAAATACTTAGCTTGGGAAATTATAATTTAGTTCATTCTTCATCAATTCCATCAAAGACTAATCAAAAGATGTGCGAAAATATTTGAATTTTAACTTAGCCTACTCGATTAGAATCCTACTCGGTAGTCCACAAAATCAAGTTAATTAACAGAGAAGCGAGAATCCTCAACCAATCAATCAACCAATAGGCATTAAAATGCAAGGCAAAGCTAAACCAATTAATTGATTTTCATCGTCTAACAAATTAATTGAGCAAGATTTATCTAAGTTAGAAAGTAAATACTTGCTAATTGGAATCCCAAAATAACCCAAAAAACTAACTTAACTCACGCTTCTAGGTGATGACTACCTAAAGATTACAAATTAGGGATTAGGGTCAATCAAATCAATCAATAAAACATGCATAACTAATTTGTAAGATTATTCCATACACGAAAATTGAAGAATATGCCAAGATAAAGTCTCATAAATTCATAATAAAACTCACAAAATTACAACACGAGTCTCAAGAATTGAATAGAAACCAAACTAAACTAACCAACTCAAGCTAAGTTCTTACCCTTTAGCCTCGAATCATGCTTGAATTTAATACAATTGGCAAAAGGGAAGAATTTTTACAGAATTTTGGTGTAAAAGGAAACTAAAACTAGACTGGACAGAGCGACAGCGTTCAGAAATTGGTGTACTCGATGATTCTTGAATCGGTTGACCCAAATTATTCTTTTATAAAACTGCCACAGTGTCGTAACGCTAGGAAGAGTGTTGCAATGTTGCGGCGCATAATGGCCAAGCGTCAGGCAAGCATTGCAATACTGGCCTGACACTACATTGTGCATGCGCTGGGGATGTGCGTCCGTCAAACCATGTAGCATTGTAATGTTCTGGAGGAATGTTGCAATGCTACCTATTCTGTCCTAAAGCTTTTGAGGGCAATGTTGAGGAGCGGTACAACGGTGGCGTTGGGGCATCTCCGGAGCATTGAAACAATTAGAAAAGCATTGTAACACTACCCTGCATTTGAACATTCTGCCTTCTAGCATAGATCTAGCATTGGACTTAGGTATAATGAGAGTGTTGCAATGCTCGACAGGGCAGAATTCTTCACTCCTTCGTCATTTGATTAATTTAGATTCTATCTTTGTTAGTGCCATTTTATCCCGAACGTTTAATCCGAATGCTTATACACTCAAGTCCTACAAAATGATCAATTTAACCAAATTAAGTAGCTAAACAATCCTGAGTTAATTAAAGAAGATAACACATTTTCAGTGCTATCAAACACCCTTTACTTAATTCTTGATCGTCTTTGAGCAAGTTAAAACAAGCAATCATGCAAAATATAATCAGTTTGTCAAACTAGAATGTTCCTTACTCAAGCCTCAACAGTCAACTAGAATTAATTTCACAATCGATTAGGTAATCGAAAAGCATTCCATCATTTCATGAACGATTTGAAAATTCGTTTTAAAAATTTTGAACGCATGTTCTAGCTCAAAGTATTCATTTTGAACAATAGCGAGCCCGGAATGGCCTTATGAATCTTCCATTTGTTTTCTGCCTACATTAGCTCGAAGGGTCCTAAATTCAAAGTGGTAATGACATAAAATTCGATCGTTCAAAATCTAATCATCCATCACATTACTGCATGCTTTTCTTTCTAATTTATTATTATTATCTCTATTTTTTCTTTAAAGCTCAAAGGGAAAATTTAATCTAGGAAACCGACTTTCGTTTTGGCTTGCCCACATGTGTGTCATGCAAGTCATCCAACTACGGGTGTATTTCCCTTCAAAAGTTCCTAAGTTTACTCATTCCTCTAGGATACTTTAGCTCAGAGGGAAACCACGGGTGTCATGGCCGCCCCAGATGAATCATACCCTTGAAGAAAAGAAGTATACCCCTAAACATGTATAAATGAAAATTCTTTCTCTCTCTCTCTCTCTCTTTTTTTATACTGGGCGACAGTAATATCTATTGACTACATCTCGAGCATGCATTACTAAATTGAACCGTAAAAAGACTAATATTTATCACCAAGGTCTATCGGAGTGACAACAAACTTATGGTCTCATAATTCAATTCTAAGCAAGCAAATAGATCAAGATAGATATGCAAAGGGCTTGGAGATCTGCATGTCATCTTAGGCCTTTTATTTAGAATTATGAAGGCTATTAAGTAGAATATGTGACAATTATATTAGGAATTCATGAGAAAATGAGTTTGCGGCATTCAACATTAAGAATCTCGGCTAACCCATTATTATGCGTTATTATGCGTTCAATTGTCTATTTTTGTAGTTAATGCAGGAAGTTGACGCAAACGCGGAAGCCAAGCTACTGCATAGACGACCTCATACGGAGAAACTCTCCATTGCAAAGGCGAACACATACAATCAACACATGGGCGTTGCGGTGATCAGCCGCATGCATCCATCGCATAGGAGTTGCGATCGTCAAGCGATTGCGGTCATTGTGTAGAAGTTGTGGTATTAAGCAAATGCGGTCACTACACGATTACGGCTACACGATAACGCATACTAGAGGGATCAACGCAAGGTTGGTGGAATGAACGCATTAACGCATATCTCAGAAAAACCAAAAGATGATGTTGACATTTAACCTACCACGCCATTAGCAGCAGAGATTCAAAAAAGGACTAACGCGTTGCGAATGTCAGAATCAGAGCAGTCCATAAATACTGTCGGCGATCCAAGCTCTATAAATAGAAGCCGTTGAGTAAAATTTCAATTATCCAAGGTTTTCGCCTGAGGTTCGCCTTAGGACGGATCCTTGTGATCCAGACGAACGCATTCTCTAAATCTAAACGCAAAGTTGCGGTGAATGTATAAAAAATTTTTGAGCAAAGGCTTGCCGGATCTAAACTTAGAAAAGATCTTTTTGCATAAGCAGCCAAACTGGATGAAAGCATTGCGGCGATAGTTAGAGGTATGAGTAAATTATATTCTGAGAAGCTGGTCATCGCAAAGGAAAGTAAGAAGGTGAGTTAAGAATTTCTTGAGTATAACGCATGCTTGAGGACAAGCATGATTCTAAGTTTGGGGGTGTGATGACATGCAGAAATGCATGTCATCTTAGGCCTTTTATTTAGAATTATGAAGGCTGTTAAGCAGAATATGCAGCAATTATGTTAGGAATTCATGAGAAAATGAGTTTGTGGCATTTAGCATTAAGAATCTCGGCTAACCCATTATTATGCGTTATTATCATTCAATTGTCTATTTTTGTAGCTAACGCAGGAAGTGGACGCAAACGCGGAAGCCGAGCTACTACATAGACGATCGCATGCAAATAAACTCTCTATCCCAAAGGCGAACACATACGATCAACGCATGGGTGTTCCAGTGATCAGACACATGCATCGATCACATAGGAGTTACGATCGTCAAGGGATTGCGGTTATCGTGTAGAAGTTGCGGTATTAAATGAATGCGGTCACTGCACGATTGCAGCTACACGATAACGCATACTAGAGGGATTAATGCAAGGTTGGTGGAACGAACACATCAACGCATATCTCGGGAAAACCAAAAGATGATGTTGACATTTCATCTACCACGACATTAGCAGCAGAGATTTAGAAAAGAACTAACGCGCCGCAAATGTCAGAATCAGAGCAGTCCATAAATGCTGTCGGTGATCCAAACCTTTGAAACGATATCTTGGCCAAATCAATGATGGCTTGTCGTTATAGGAACAAGAGTTGTTCTGGTATTAATGACTGGTTGAGAACTTCTCAATTCAGAGGAGGGATAACTGACCTCCCTTCGGCAGCTTTTGTCCTAAACCTTTGAAGCGTCATTGCGAAACTAGATGTCAGACAGGGTTCATGTTAGTTTTGCTAAAATCTTATTGGATGTTGTTTTGTTTTACAACGGGTATTTGCTTAAAACATAACGTAGGTCAATATGTTTTTTCCCTTTTCAGCAACTCGTTAGTATTTCCGTTTAAAGTTTTTAAAAATGACCAATTATTTACAACGAAAAGAATCGTGTGAAACGAATTTCGTGGTAAATGACCTCCATCCCACTACTCTCCAAAAGAGGAGATAAGATAGTAAATATGATTTATTGGTCTTGGAGACATGTCTGGTAGAGAATGATGATTCTACCTAGATCCTTGATTCAGGTGCTACCAATCATGTCAGTTCCTCTTACCAAGGATTCAGTTCTTGGTAAACGTTGCCACAGGGAGAGGTGACTCTTCGAGTCGGTACTAGTGAGGTTGTTTTAGCTGCTGCTATAGGCAGGCTAAAGTTATTTTTTGATAAGAAACGTTATCTGTTACTGGATAATGTTTTTGTAGTTCCTCATATTAAGAGGAACTTAATCTCGGTTTCTTGTCTCATTGAACAAGGTTATACCATCTCCTTTTCTGAGAATAAAGTGTTTATTTTCAAGAATGGAATGGAGATTGGTTATGGTTCAATGGAAAATAGCTTATATGTACTAAGGTCGTTAGTCATAAAAGCCTTGTATAACACTGAAATGTTTAATATGGCAACAATAGCTACAAGACCAAAGGTTTCTCCAAAGGAAAACGCCCATCTTTAGCATCTTAGGTTAGGTCACATCAACCTCTATAGGATTGAGAATTTGGTGAAAAGTGGACTTCTAAAGAGTTTAGAAGAAAACTCCTTGCCGATATGTGATCATGCCTCGAAGGCAAGATGACCAAATGACCTTTTACTGGAAAAGGTTACAGAGCCAAGGAACCTTGGAGCTTATACATTCAGACCTTTGTGGTTCGATGAATGTTAGAGCTCGAGGTGGGTATGAATATTTCATCTCTTTCATAGATGATTATTCAAGATTTAGGTATCTTTTCCTAATGCAACGTAAGTCAGAAGCCCTTGACAAGTTCAAGGAGTATAAGGCTGAAGTTGAAAACTTGTTAGGTAAGAAGATAAAAACACTACAATCTGATCGTGGTGGAGAGTATATGGACCTCAAATTCCAAAACTATATGATAGAACATGGGATTGCATCCCAACTCTCGGCCCCTGGTACACCTCAATAAAATGGTGTATCAGAAAGGAGAAACAGGACCTTGTTGGACATGGTTCGGTCTATGATGCATTATGCTCATCTTCCAAACTTGTTTTGGAGTTATGTAGTGTAGACTGCATGTTATATTGATGTGTGGTTAATCTGATGAAATAATGGTGTATAATGCGATGATGGTGTATGCATTGTGCATCAAGTCTTCCTAGCAAAATCCATGTATAAATTCTACTAGTCCAGGGTCGAACACAGGGACTATGGAAATAGTATGCGATGGTGATTTCTGATGACTTTGCAATGACAAATAAAACAACGTGTTGGTTGGTATGTTGTTTAAGGTATAGATTCTATGCGGCAGAATTGAGAAAAGAGTTAATAACACAAAAGATACAATGAGTATGCAGGGGAACGGGTTGAGAAGGGTTTTAGATAACACTTCCTAAGATTGCGTTCACGCTATGCAATCATGCTACATACATACAACATCAAGTCATCTCTCAATGCAAATGCTCTAGCTTCTATTTTTATAACGCATGCGATGTATGCGATGATGTCTATAGGACTTATGTCTAAGCCTCTATTCTTGTCTATGCGATGATGAATGACACACATATACACAAGGCGACCACATACTATCGTAACCTATTTCTAGGGTGCATGCAATGCATTTTAGCAAACAGAGCTTATCTCTAAGTCTCTATCTCTTGCTTATGCGGATCTAATCTTGCTTTCTCAAGTCTAGATTCTAACCTAGCTCTCTCAAGTCTAGATTCTAACCTAGCTCTCTTAAGTCTAGTACTTTCTTTAGACTCTCTCTCGAGTAGCTGTAAAGGGGTGATGGACGCAACATAAGACAAGATGATCGCATTCAATGAAGATTTTAGGTCATGCTAGCTAAGTACTTCTCAACCCATTCAAAAGTTTAGTTACTCATGCGTAATGTAAAGAGAGTGAACAGATGTAGAGATGCAAGTTCCATTCTCTAAATGAAATCAACTTACAGAATGACAATGGGAAATAAAGATAGGGAGCCTAGTAGTAATTTCTTGCTTTCCAAGGCTTTTACACTGTTTTTCTTTACCCTGCCCAAAAGAATATTCTTGCTTTCGCAAGATTCGGCCCTCTCTCCATTCCCAATGCTTCCAGGCACTCTCTCGAGCTGACCAGGAATGATCTTCCGGCGTCTTCTCCCTTCTCTCGCCTCCGCCTTCTAAGTGTAAGAAAACTATGAACAAAGGTTAACTATCTTCTGTATGGTGAACTCTCTATATGGCTCAGCTGAAATAAAACCGAACTCTCTTTAACGAAGGTGGCTTTTGGTATTATAGAACTTTAGGGTGAAGAGCTTTTTCTCTCAAATGATTGCACCGATGGGATGTCATTAATTCTCTGTCTGATGTGCCGATTAATTATCACTGAAAAGTTGAGTGTACTTGCTATAGTTTGTCGTTAACGACTTGTGAACTAAATAAGGATTCGACCGTCATCAGCTTTCTGTCCCATCGTGATTTATTAAGCTTTCACCATGATGCGCCGGCTTTATATGGCCACCTTCTTGAGCAGATGTTCGTGAACGCATACGATCGCATAGCCTTGCAGTCGCAATCTCTTAATGCTCCCGGACGCTGAATTCCTTGGATCGCAATTCTGCCTTGTGCCAACGCATTTTCCTGCACAATATACATAAATTAGCTGTTTTAACTCGATGGACACATGCAATCACAATATTCTAAACTTAATGCTTTTGGACACGATTTTATCTACTTTAACTGTCGTAATCCTACATTGTTTTATATCATTGTTCTGTAGTAACGTGCATTTTTGCCCGTTATAATATATCCTGAACATCGTTCCCTCAAAAAGTGTTTCTGAAATACCTTTTGAGTTATGGAGAGGCCGTAAAGGTAGTTTACGCCACTTTAGGATTTGGGGCTGTCCGGCACCTGTGTTAGCGATTAACCCAAAGAAGTTGGAACTGCGTTCGAAGGTTTTCCCCTTTGTAGGCTACCCCAAGGAAATGAGAGAAGGATACTTCTATGATCCGAATGAGAACAAAGTGTTTGTTTCCACTATGCTATCTTCTTGGAAGAAGATCACATGCAGGATCATAAGCCACGAACTAAGCTCGTTTTATTTGAGATTTCAAGTGATATTAAGACTACTGAGGGTTCAACAAAAGTTGTTGAACAGACCGACAGGTCAACAAGAGTTGTTGAGGTCAAGACGTCTAGTCAACCAGCTTAAGAGTTGAGACTGGCTCAACGTATGGAGGATTTGACTGAAGCCCAAAATATCATTACAAATGATAAGGTCGAGGATCCGTTGTCTTTTCATAAAGTAATGGAGGATTTGATCACTGGACGGCGGTCGTGACGGTCCTCAAGTATATTCAGAGAACGAGGGACTACATGCTTATATATGAACATAAGGATCTGATCCTTATATTATACAACGTTGTTGATCCCTTTACAAAGGCCCTAACGGCTAACGTGTTTGAGGGTCACCTAGAAAGTCTGGGTCTACGGGACATGCGGCATCTTGTCTAAGGCAAGTGGGACATGATACTAGGGTATGCCCTAGTTTATTGTATATTGTACATTTTTATATTGTATTGTACATTAGTGTCATGAGTCATTACGACAAGTGGGAGATTGTTGGCATTGGTATCCTAATTCTCCCGGAGTAGATTTCTAAAATTAGGAGTGATCATGGAGGAGAATTTGATACCAATGCGTTTGAAACTTTTTGTTAAGAAAATGGTTTTTCTCATAATTTCTCCGCTCCAAGAACTCCTCAACAAAACAGTGTAGTTGAAAGGAAAAATCGTACTTTACAAGAATTTGCTAGATCAATGTTGCATGAGTATGGTTTACCTACATACTTTTGGGTGGAAGCTATTAACATCGCTTGTCATGTTTTAAATAGAGTTTTAATTAGACCTTCTTTGGATAAAACTCCTTATGAACTTTGGCATAACAAAATTCCAAATATTGGGTATTTCAAAAATTTTTGTTGCAAATGTTTTATTTTGAATAACAAAGAAAAACTTGGAAAATTTGATTCTAAGATGGATGTTGGTATTTTTCTTGGCTATTCCTCTACTAGTAAAGCTTATAGAGTTTTCAATAAAAGAACTTTAGTCATTGAGGAATCTATGCATGTAGTATTTGATGAATCTTGCAATGTTATTTCTAATGAGCCTATTTATAGTGATGTTTTAGAAGGAAATTTTGGAGATTTACTTGTTAGTGACAAAGACAAGGAAATTGTTTCAAGTAAGCAAGAGGTGAGCTTAATCGAAAAGAACAAAGTTGGTTCTTCATCCATGCCTAAAGAGTGGAGGTATGCTCCTTCCCATCCCAAAGAATTAATTCTTGGTGATCCCGAACAAGGTGTGAAAACTCATTCCTCTCTTAATATGTTTAATAATCTTGCTTTTGTTTCTCAAATTGAACCAAAAAGTTTTAAAGATGCCGAAAATGATGAATTTTGGATTTTAGTTATGCAAGAAGAATTAAATCAATTTGAAAGGAATAAAGTTTGGGAGTTAGTCCCTAGGCCCTCTCATGCTTCTATAATTGGAACTAAATGGGTCTTTAGAAATAAAATGGATGAAAATGGAAATATCATTAGAAATAAAGCTAGACTTGTAGCTCAAGGTTATTGTCAAGAGGAAGGAATAGATTATGAAGAAACTTTTGCACCCGTTGCTAGATTAGAAGCTATTAGAATGTTGCTTGCTTTTGCTTCTTATAAGAATTTCATTTTGTATCAAATGGATGTGAAAAGTGCATTTTTAAATGGTTATATCATGGAGGAAGTTTATGTAGAACAACCTCCGGGGTTTGAAAGTTTTGATTTTCCTAATCATGTCTATAAGTTGAAAAAGGCTCTTTATGGCTTAAAACAAGCTCCAAGAGCTTGGTATGATAGACTTAGTAATTTCTTGCTTGAGAATGGATTTAAAATGGGTAAAATTGATACTACTCTTTTTATTAAGACTAAAGAAAATGATATGCTTTTAGTACAAATATATGTGGATGATATTATTTTTGGTTCTACTAATCCATCTTTGTGTGAAGAATTTTCTAAGTGTATGCATAGTGAATTTGAGATGAGTATGATGGGAGAACTTAGCTTCTTCCTTGGACTCCAAATCAAACAACTCAAGGATGGTATTTTCATAAGTCAAGAAAAATACACAAGGGATTTGCTCAAAAGGTTCAAATTCAATGAAGGTAAAATTGCAAAAACTCCTATGAGCACATCCACTAAGCTTGACAAGGATGAAAAAGGTAAGTGTGTGATATAAAAACTTATAGAGGTATGATTGGATCTTTACTTTATTTAACCGCTAGTAGACCCGATATTATGTTTAGTGTATGTCTTTGTGCTAGATTTCAATCTTGTCCTAAGGAATCACATTTACATGCCGTTAAAAGAATTTTTAAATATTTGCTTGGTACTATTGATTTAGGCTTATGGTATCCTAGAAATGTTGAATTTAATTTGGTAGGATATTCCGATGCGGATTTTGCGGGTAGTTTACTTGACCGTAAGAGTACTAGTGGGACTTGTCAATTTCTTGGTAGTTCCTTAGTTTCTTGGTTTAGTAAAAAGCAAAATTCGGTTGCCTTATCCACTACCGAAGCGGAATATATTGCAGTTGCTAGTTGTTGTGCTCAAATTCTTTGGATGAAACAAACTCTTTGTGATTTTGGATTAAAGTTTGATAATGTGCCTATATTTTGTGATAATACTAGTGCTATTAATTTGACTAAAAATCCTATACATCATTCTAGGACTAAGTATATTGATATTAGGCATCACTTTATTAGAGAGCATGTGCAAAATGATAATATTACTCTTGAATTTGTAGGCTCTAATAATCAATTAGCGGATATTTTTACCAAGCCTTTGAATGAAGAAAACTTTTGCAAAAATAGGCTTGAGCTCGGTATTATTCGTTGTGATGCCTCTTGATTTTATAATTTTACTTGTTAAATCTTTTAGAAGGCATTTTGATAGGGGGAGATATGGAAAGCATGTGTTAATATTCTTAGGGGGAGTTGTGCTAAATTTATGTTCATGTTTTTAAGGGAAACATTTATGTAGTTCTAAATTTTTCTTAATTATTCTTTTTGATGATTCCAAAGGGGGAGAAGTTTAAGAAAAATATGCTATAAATTTGTTATGATTTTGATTGTATTAATTAGGGGGAGAATTTATTTTTTTGAGTGAATTTCAAGAATGATCTTTATGGTGATATGTTGAATTTTAATTATGTGCTACATATGGTTTACATGTATTTCAAGCTATTTTTCTTGAATGGTTTATCATTATAAAAAAGGGAGAGATTGTTGGCTTTTTTGGCCCTTAATCTCAAATTAATTAATTAATCAATGTTTTGATGATATCAAACTCAATTTTTAAATACTGAAAATATTAGTGTTTTAATATGTCCATAGCGTAGAGCTTGAAACAACGATTTCAACACCTCTTGAATCACTCAAATCGGAGCTAAAACGAAGACGATATGACCGAAACAAATCTATAGAGAAAATACCATGGTGGATGACGTGGCATAACCAGACCATTTGCATGTAGACATGTGACAGCATATTGGTTGAATGGTGGATCATTAAGAGATTAATATATGATGGACTTTTGATTTTTGGATTGATTTAAAATAAAAAAAATTGAAATTTAAAAGAAATTTAAAAGGAAAATAAATTTAATATTATTTTATGTTTGTGTCTAACGGCTAGTTTTTTACACATGGTATGTTTTTTATTTTTGATTGACTTTAAAAAAATGAATTTAAAAAGAAAATGAATTAAAAGGAAAAATGAATTTAATATTCTTTTATGTTTGTGCCTAACGGCTAGTTTTTGACACATGGTATGTTTTTTTATTTTTTGGATTAATTTTAAAAAGAAAATGAATTTCAAAAGAAAAGAAATTTAATATTATATTTTGTTTGTATCTAACGACTAATTTAGTTTAAAATCTCCACCATTGATTTTTCTTTTCCAAAAATCCAATGGTCCAAATAAATTGTGGTTTCTAAAAAATTTTCCATCTTTATATAAACCATCTTTCTCTCCAAATTTTAAACCAACAAATTTTACATTTCATCATCCTCCAAAACTCAAAAGTTCCATTGTTGCTCTCTCTAAGTTCCCAATTTTTTTTCTTTTCATCTTATTCTTGAGAGAGTGTTATTGTATTGTGAGGATAAACTTGTTGAGTGCTTGAACTTGTAAATCCACTCTAGTGGTGTTGTATTGTGTTCTTCAAAAATTCCAACATTTGTAACGGTTTGATCCTAAACCGTGGAAACGTTCAGGTTTGCTCTTGAACCCATAAAAGGAGTGGTGGTGTAACGGTTGGGATCTAATCCGTTGAAAGAGTCGGAAAGATTTTATTCAAATTCCCAAGAGGCGCTTGGGGAGTGGAGTAGGTCGAGTTTGAGTGAACCACTATAAAAATTATGGTGTCTTCTTCTCTAACTCTTTCCTTTTTATTTTTGCAATTAATTTAAGCAATTTATTGTATGTTTTAGTTTGTTCTTATTTATTAGCTAAAATTTGATAGAATTAAATTATCACATTTTTGTCATCTTATTTGTTGCATAATTTGAATTTTTCTTATTATTTATAAAAAGTGTATTAATTAGTTTAATTAGGTTAATTTAGAAAAAAAAATTAATTAAAACCTATTCACCCCCCTTTAGGGTTGCCATATCGATCCAACACCAACGCCCAGCGCCTTGCACTCATTGTCTAGCCCTCTCACTCTCGCTCACGCAACCTCTTATCATCCCAACACATGAGCAACCTTTAGGCAGCGTCTCTTGCCAACGCTTCGGCCAACATGCGTTCATACCTCACAAGCTCAACACATGGTTGTCCTTGGCTTGAATGTTTAATCTCTTATAACCTCTACAAATTTAGTTTCATTAGAGCCTTATGCGTTAATGTTTCCTAACACCAAATGCATGGTTTCTTTTTTATTTCATACTTAGTCAAATTTTACTAGTTAAGGATCAACTCAAAGCTACTAAAAGAAAATCTGTTCCAATACTTAGAATTTTCCTTCTCTTTAACATAGGATTTAACTTATACTTATTTAATTTCCTTAATTACCTACTTAAGTAGGGAAATTGAAATATGGGTTTCACATACCCAGTCTTATCCATCTATTACAGACCATTTAGGTTATTATTTAAATAAGATCCACTCGTATGTCTCTACATACTTGTTTACATTACATGAAATAACCTCGGATCTTAGTTTATTGGATTGAATATATGTTAATAAAATAACACTTATTTTATTAACAACAATATGTTTATACAAAGTTTACAAACTACAATATTATAAAGAGATTTAGGACACCATTCCCAACACGATGATCCTTCATAAATTGCTCGTAAGTATAGTTGGGCCAAAATTACTGTTTTGCCCCTATAGTTACATCTAACTTCTTAAGTACCACTAATCCCTCTAATGAACAATAAGTCATAGTCCAACTATGACCAAGTCCCTCTCAGGCCAGGAGAGGGTGTGGCCACTATGTTTAAACCCTAGAATCAGTCCTTAAGGGAGAAATTTATCTACTTTGCATTGGAAAATGAATGAATTTCATCTCTTGTAGTTGTGTTCCCAGCTCCCCAGTTAGACAAATCCCCAAAATGGTAGGCTTGTTGAGTTGGAAATCTAGTCACTCTCACCCATACAAATCAAAGGACTACCTTCATGAGCAGGAGTTCACAACTCACTCAAGATTAAGGTCATGTCACCTATGGTCATCCTAGTGAAATGTAAGTCTCAATTATCAACAGCATTATATAAAGAGACTAATCATTCCGTGATCCGGTCTTACATAAACTCTTTGTATAGAATACCCCGCTCGCATGTCTCCACATGAATGGTAAGGATCAAACCATTTATAGCACTTGACAACACTTGTAATACCTACAAAGCGAGTCGTATCCGTAATGTCACAAGGATAAGGTACCCAACCTTATCCATCTACTATAGATCGTTTAGATTATTATTTAAACAAGATCCACTTGTATGTCTCTACATACTTGTTTAAATTACATGAAATAACCTCGGATCTTAGTTTATTGGAATTGAGTATATGCTTATAAAATAACACTTATTTTACTAACAGCACTATATTTATACAAAGTTTACAAACTACAAGATTACAAGAGATTTAGGATACCAATCCCAACAATCATTTGATATCAGAGCACTCTTGTCATTTAGTTCTAACTCTTATCATTGGTCTTTGTGGCATAATGATTGCCTCATGATTATGTTGACTTGGAAAGTTCTCTTGTGGCATAATGATTGCCTCATGATTAAGTTGACTTGGAAAGTTCTTCCAATGATTTTCACTACAAGCTTCTATTGAGCTGGATTGAGCTTATTGAGCTTCATTTTCCTCTTGTAAAACTTCATGCTCTCCTACGTTGGTTAGCTCCTTATCATTTAATGTAACTTAAACAGTATGTGGTAAACATACAAGTGGATCACGTTCAAGTAATAACCTAAAAGGTCTGCAATATATGGATAAGATTGGGTGTCTTATCCTTGTAATACTACGGATACTGCTGACTTTGTAACTGTTAAATGAGTTGTAAATGTTACAGGCGATATGATCCATATTGTTCATGTCGAGACATGTGAGTGGGAGTATCCTGTATAAAGAGTTTATATAAGACCAGACAGTGAAATGATTGGTTTCTCTGTATAACACCATTGCTTGTAAAGACTAACAGTTCACTAGAAAGACCATAGATAATTTGACATTAATCCTAAGTGAGTTGTGAACTCCTGTCTATGAGGGCAATCCTTTTATTTGTATGGGTGGGAATGGTCTACTTCGTCGACCAATATGTCTACCATTTCTTAGATTTGTCCTAGTAACGAGCTGAAAACACTACTACACAAGATGAAATTCACTTCTTCCCGTAGACAGAGAAAGTAGATAAATTTCTCCCTTAATAGCTTATTTTGGGTCTTAAACAATGAAGTTTCACCCTCTTATTAGCCTGAGAGGGGTTAGTTTATAGTAGGACTATAGACTAATTTTTCATTTGAGGAATTAATGGTATTTAAAGAATTCGATGTAACTACAAGGGTAAAATAGTAATTTGACCCAACTGTATTTATGAACAATTTGTGAAAGGTCAACTTACTGTTGATTGGTTATCTTCGTTGAAACCAAAATATATCTACAGTGTGAAGAGTGTAGTTGTCGGTCTTTAATAGAGTGACTGGCAGTTAATGAATGATGATTAATCTAATTAAATAGTTTAATTGATTAATCTCGTATCATTAGAGCTTCAAATTTGTAGGTCCATAAGGTCCCCTTGTTAGCTCACTAAGGATAAAAACAATGAATAATTATTTTTGGAATAACTTGAATTAATCAAATTATTTAAGGGAATTTAAGTTATTAGTTTATTGATATGATAATATAATGTATAACCTAAATTGATACATTATAATATATTGTTAATTACAAATATGATTTATAATTAAAAGGGACAGTTGCAAATATAGACATTAAACCCAAAGTATTAGCATATATAACATAATTAAAAAAAAAATACAAATATGGCCAAATTTAAATAGTCTATCAATGATAGACCATATTATTGGTAGGAGTCTAATAGTGATAGACGGTAAAAGTCTATTAATAATAGAAGTCTATCACTGATAATTTGTCTATATTTGTAATTTTTTTAAATGATATTATACACTTGGTTATTATTCCTAAGAATGCTACCAGTTGCAATTATCCTAATTAAAACTATATAATATGTGAGAGATAAGTATTTGAATGCGAATCAAATATTATTTAAATAAGATTTGTATAAAAACTTAAAGGAAACTGTGAGGTCAGCAATGGAAGCGGGATTGATACCAATTTTCAGTTTTTCACACAATTAAAATTACAGAACGTACAAATTTTACAGCATGCTGATCAAGGGAGGTAAAAGGGAAGAATTAAAACTTACCTTTGAAGCCAAAATATCTTTACGTATTCCCTCGATCCAGTCACGAACTCTCCTAATCTAAAACTCGATCTCCAAAAAAGCAACAACCCAAGTTTTTGCTACTACCACAAGTAAACCTCCTGTATTCTACTTATGGAATGAGAATAAGCAGGAGTGGTGGGCTCTACTAAGATTTTGGGAAGAGGAGAGGATTTTAAGAGAGGAAGAAGAAAATTTTTTTCTTCTCTGTGTTCTTGGGAGATTACAATGAATCATAGGGAGACACAATCTTTTGTAAAAACTAAAAACCTGAAGAATGAGATTCTATCAACTGAACCAACATCCCTCACACATGTTTCATTGAAATATAATTAAGGGGAAGGAGTTGTAACTCTCTCCCTTTAATTTTGAAATTTTAAATTAAAAATAAATTTAATTTAATTAATAATTCTATATATATATATATATATATATATGTATATATAACTATATGTTATATCAAATATAACACAGAACCTATATTTTTATATTGTATTAACCTATCGATTTAATTTCTCTCAATCATTCATGGTATTTAGTATAAATCACATTTACACTAAATTTAATTATATGAATTTCATCCATATAATTAGTATTTGAATCATATTCAAATATTATTTTCTCTCAAAATCCATTGTATATTATAATGTATCAAATGCATTATATTAATTATATCACAGATAATTAATTTAATTAATTATATCCTATATAATTAATTCCCGCAATTTATTTGAACAATTCAAATTAATCCAAAACTAATTCTTAATGATCCATGTTGAGCTACAAAAAAGACCTTATGGACCTGTAAATTCAAGCTCCAATGATACTTGAATAATTAATTAAAATCCTTTAATTAAATTATTCAATATCCATTAACTGCATGTCACTCCACTAAAGATCAATAACTGCATTCTTCGCACTACAGATATATTTATGTGTCTATTGGATATAACCAGTCAACAGCGTCATGACCCTTCACAAATTTCTCATAAGTACAATTGAGCCAAAATTACCATTTTTCCTATATAGTTACATCTAACTCATTAAGTACCACTGATCCCTCTAATGAACAATAAGTCATACTCCAACTATAACCAAATCTCTCTCAAGCTAAGAGAGGATGTAGCCACATTGTTCAAGCCCCGGAATCAGCCCTTAAGATAACAATTTATCTACTTACACCGACATCAGAGAAGGAATGAATTTCTTCTTGTGTAGCTGTGTTCCCATCTTCCCAATCAAACGAATCCCCAAAATGGTAGACATATTGAGTCAGTGATCTAGTCACTCTCACCAATGCAAATCAAAGGACTGCCTTCATAGGCAGGAGTTCACAACTCACTCAGGATTCAGGTCATGTCACCTATGGTCATCCTGGTGACATGTAAGTCTTTACAATTAACGGCGTTATATAATGAGACTAGTCATTTCGTGATCTAGTCTTATACAAACTCTCTGTATAGGATACCCCCACTCACATGTCTCCACATGAATGATCAGGATCAGATCATTTGTAGCATTTTACATCACTTGTAACATCTACAAATAAGGTCGTAATCGTAGTGTCACCAGGATAAGGTACCCAGTCTTATCGATCTACTATAAATCATTTAGGTTATCATTTAAACATGATCCACCTATACATCTCTACATACATTTTTTTTACATAAAATAATGTAGGACCTTTGTTTATTGGATTGAGTGTATGCTCATAAATAAAAAAAATCTTAATAAGAACAATTTGTTTATACAAAGTTTACAAACTACGAGAATACAAGAGAGATTTAGGACACCAATCTCGAAAAAACTATAGGCCACAATTTAATGTGAATATGATTCATATTAAAACTATAAGTTATAAGAGATAGTTACATTATAATATGACTATAATGCATAATATATGGTTTGCTAATTAGTTAATTAACCATATAATAAACATATTATATTATTAATTATTAATTATGTAATTATATATCCCTATGAAAGGGGATTTATATATGTAGATCGTGAGAGGGAGTTATTGTAACTCCCTCTCCCTCACTCTTCTCTTAAACCTGTGTTCTTTGAAAATACAGGGCTAATTTTTTCCTCTAAAAATTCAAAGCTCTCTCTCACAATAAAGAGATCTTTCACCTGGAAAAAATCCCTCTGCCAAAAGCAACAAAGAAGAAGCATACACATCCTTTCCTTATTCCGAAGAATAACAAGGTTGCTAAGTAGTGGTGTCTGGATTTGAGGAAAAGTCTCACTGCTCGTCTAGAATAGTTCATTCATGTTCTTGGAGAGGATTTGAGTGAAGAAGAGTGTTTCGTCAAGGGTTAGTTTTCTCTTCTCTAAAATCTCTATAGATTGCAAGCTTAAGTTTATTAAACGTTTATCCTGTGAAACTTTTAGTTTGTTAACTTCTCTGCATTTTACTGTTTATCAAATTGAAATTCAAATTGTACAGGAATTCGATTCTTTCATATAGTACTCTATGAAAGTCTATCCTAGATAGACAGTGATAACACTATCACTGTCTATCCATGTCTATCCTATTTAGGACAGAGAGTGATAGTATTCTATCAAAGTTTATCCCAAATAGAAAGTGATAGTATTCTATCAGTTTTTATCCAAGATAGGATAGATATTGATAAAGCACTATCACTGTTTATCTTGGATAAAAACTGATAGACTACTATCAAAGTCTATCCAAGATAGATAGTGATAGTGTTCTAAATAGGATAGACATTGATAGAACACTGTCACTTTATGATTTATAATTCTTTTTCTAGTATTTAGTACTTGTTCTAGTATTTGGTACTTGTACTCTATGTTTTTTTTTTTTTCTTTTGTTGATTATGTGCTATCTAATTTTATTACTGGCAGTTGTTGTTTTGGTCACTATATGCTATTACTTGATTCTTTTTCTAGTACATTTATGTAATTGCTATTATAGTGTTGTTATTATTATTACTGGACTCGTTTTATAGTACTTAGTACTTGAATATAAACATGATAGTGCGCCATCAAAGTCTATCCTAGATAGATAGTGACAATGTGTTGTCACTATCTATCAAGGATAGGCAGTGATAGTCTACTATTACTGTCTATTTGGGACAAAGAGTGATAGTATTCTATCAAAGTCTATCCCACATAGGAAGTGATAGAAGACTATCACTGTCTATCCAAGATAGGACAGACATTGATAAAACACTATCCCTGTCTATCTTGGATTGACACTGATAGACTACTATTGTAAACCCTTAACCCTACTTTACTAAGTAACTGTGTTTAAGTCTCTTTTGAATTATATGCTTATGATGTTTGTAAGTGCTAAACTTAAATGTATTCTATGTAGAATGTATCTAAATGTTAAGAAGAAGAGGAAATTCTCTAAGTGTTAAGAAGGTATGCCTCGGGTAACTTGTTTAGACAACCAAAACTTAGTAAAATATTGAGAATTGTAAGTAAGGGGAGTTAGGTGTGAAGCTAAGCCAAAGAAGGGGAGGAAACTCCCGAAGTAGGGAATATTGAAGCTCTTAGGTCAAATAAGAAAACTTGACACTTAAAAGAATCAGAGAGCTTGAGAAGGAAGAACTTGGCAAGACTGTGCGCCCAAAGATTAAAGGGAGAAGGTTGGACGAAACAAGAAACTGATGGACAAGAAACTGAAGTTCAAGAACAAGAAGTTGAAGAAGAAATTCCTACTTAAGAAGAAGAAGAATTTGAAAAGAAAATAATAGAAAAAAAAAAGAAGAAAAAAAGGTAAAAACATAGAAATGAGAAAAAGGTAAATGTATATATACACAAAACTATCACTGATAGACAGTGATAGACAACTATTACTGTCGATTAGTAGTGTTATAATAGCTAGAGGAAGAGAAAATTGAGGACGAGTACGATGAGTAGGAAGAGCAAATTGAAGATACTGACAAGGAAGAGAATGAAAACATAGAAAGAAAAAAAAAACAAAAAGAAAACAAAAGGGGAAGCAGATTGCTGAAGAAAAGGGAAAGCATAAAAAGTTCATACTGAAGGTGGCAGAAGATAAACATCTTGTGTTGGGGTTGATGCCCTAAATCTCATAGGGTCCTATAACATTTCATTTATGTAATAAAATATTTGATGTTTTATTTCAAAGTTAGTTGCATTAACCATACAAACCAATAAACTAAAATCCAAGGTTATCTTGTAACTTAAACATGTATGTAGAGACATACAGGTGAATCATGTTTAAGTGATAACCTAAATGGTCTGTAGTAGATGGATAAGGTTGGGTACCTTATCCTTGTGACGAGTACGACCTGCTTTGTAGATGTTACAATTGTTCTAAAGTGTGACAAATGATTTGATCCTGATCATTCATGTATAGACATCTGAGCGGGGATATTCTATACAAAGGAGTTTATATAAGACCGAACCATGAAATGTGTAGTCTCATTATATAACGTCGTTCATAATAGAGACTTACATTTCACCAGGATGACCGTAGGTAACATAACCTGAATCCTGAGTGAGTTGTGAACTTCTGCCTATTAGAGCGGTCCTTTGATTTGTATGGGTTAGAATGGCCAAATCGCCGACTCAACAAGACTACCATTTTGGGGATTCGTCCATGAGATCCCCTTGATAGCTCAATAAGATTAAATAAGAAACAGTTTTATGATTAATTTGAATTGTTCAAATTAATTGAGGTATTTAATTATACATAATTAAGTTATTTTAATTATATATGATATTATTATTATAATGTATTTGATATATTATAGCATTTGTGAAAGGAAATAAATGTTTAAATATGATTCAAATATTAATTATATGAATTGGATTCATAATTGTTAAATTTAATATAAATGTGATTTATATTAAATGTCATATGTGAGAGAAAATAAGTTATACGTTATATTGAATATGATACAATATTAAAACTATAGGTTATATGTTCTATTTGATATAACATATAATTTAATATATATATTATATGATAAATTAGTTATCATATATATATATATGAAATGCTATTTTAATTTAAATAAGGCCCCTCTTTTCTCTCCACCCATGTAGGTGGGTGGTTGATGATATATTTGGCTTTTGACAGGAGAGAGTCTCCTTCTTGATCCAAAAAGACAGAAACGTTTTGTGTGTGAGCTTTTCTTAGAGAACAATCACAATTCTTCATCCTCCTCTCTTTTATCTTAATCTCTTCCCTCGTTCTAAAATATACAGAGCCCATCACTCCTGTATTTTCTACTTGTATTTTCTACTTGAGAATACCAAGGTTACCATCGTGGTAGTGCCCGTTTTTAGTTCAAGAGATTCTTGAAGATTTGACTTCAAAGGTAAGGGTTTCTAAAACCTTTTTTTTATATATAATTAAGCATGCTATAATTTATGTAAATGCATAATATTTTTTTTTTCTTTTCTATAAAAATTTCATTCTGCAAAAAATGGGAATTGAGACGATTTCACTTCCGCTTAAAAGCCCTTCAATAAGGGATCCTTCATCTTGATATTCTAAACAAGAGACCAGAGAGACCAAAAAGATAGCGAAAACCCAAAAAAAAGGCAATAGACAATAAGAATGAAAAGAAGGTCTCCTCAAAGAAAACATCTTAGAAGAAGAAGACCTCCCCACAGAGGACAACAACAAAAAAAACTGATGATGGATAGTGTTTGAGCTTCGACCTCAACATTTCTCAACTGAAATTCAATCTCAACCTAAACCTTTTTAGCCTTGATTTTAAAACTATATATTTGTGAATTCTAGTTATTGCCTATCTTTCTGAATTCTTATTGTTGCATTGATTTTAGAACTAATTGATGATGAACTACATTTTGTGAATTCTAGTTATTTGTGAATTTGCTTTGTACTAGGGATGATGAATAGCTCTTCAAAATTCTAAACTTAGTGTTATCTCTTGTTGTGCTATGATTATATAAGTTTTATGAAGCTTTCTTTATGAGTATTGAGTGAACTTCTATTAGGGTATATCATGAATAAAATCTATCAGTGATAGACACAGATAGATCACTATCATGGTCTATTAGGCACAGACACTGATAAAAGTCTATCATTGTATGTCGCTGATAGACACTGATAGACTTCTATCAGGGTTTATCACTGTTATACTTCAACTGGTTTAATAATTTAGTGTCAATGGTGTTGGTAGATAGACAGTGATAGATGCCTATCATAGTCTATCAGTGATACTTGTTAGACAATTAATGGTATCAGTGATACTTGTTCACTCAATCGATGATATGGGAGCTCATATTATGGCTTATAAAATTGAAAAATAAAATAGATCTAAATCCATTAAAAACGTGAACATCATAGGGTGTACACTACAGTCTATATATACGATGATAGACTCTAATATTTGTCTATCTGTGCCTATCTACAATAGATAGCAATAGTAGTCTATCACTGTCTTTCAGTAGATAGACATAGATATGCATCTATTAGTGTATATCACAAGGATAGAAGTTCACCTACCTTATTGCTTCCACATAGTTGCGAATAGAAAGTTGTTATTTGTTGGCATTTTAATCCATTGTAAACTTGAACATCAATGCAGTGACAATGTGTTATTATTTGATCCCTTCAAATTAGTAATTCAACTACTGTAGGTTCCCATTTAACAAAGGAATGTTGGTTTGAAGTTAGGAAATTTTGATAGTGATACTTGATAATTGAGACTGCTATAGGCATTGATAGTTGTCTATCATTGTCTATTCCAATTTTACTGATAGACCTCTATTAGTGTCTATCGGTGATAGTTATTGTTGGAAGAAATTTCATACTTCACTGATAGACAATGATATACTTCTATCGGTGTCTATCACTCGTGGTTAGTTTGTTAAAGTTTATCATTTTCTATCAGTGATAGACACTGATAGACTATTATCACTGTCTATCACTAGTTCTTCTTCTTTGTATACAACTCAATAAAAATTATCAATAAAAACCATGGTCTATCAATGTGTATCAATGATAGACCCTGGTAGAAATCCATCAGTATATATCAGCAATAAACACTGATAGAAAGATATAGTGTGTATAAGTGTAAATATAAGTATATATATCATATGTTTCAATTCAAAAATGAATATAAACAAAGACAATCAAGAATTTTATTGATATAAAGGTATTGTTCCATTCATTTACAAACTCAATAACAGAACCAATCAAGGGGAAAATAACTTTCATAAATTTTAATATAAATCCATCTGACAATACAAGTAAAAAATGCTACTATAATGATCACATCATTGATTAATTTGGCAAAGTTTTCAAGTCCTAGAATTGTGACCTTTGTGATGACAACGACTACATCTTGATGAGCTACTTTTAGCTTCACCTATAGATGAGATTCTTTTTCTTTTTAAGTCTTCCTGTTCGATGTTTAAAAATAGGACGTAATGTTATAGTGTCATCATCTACAACCCTTCAATCTGAATGAACTCCAACAGGTCGGAAACAACCCTTACATGTTGATGATAACATTTTTTAATATTAATAATCAGATACATAAGAATAAATATCCAAGTTAAGCATCCGAAGAACATTAAGCCATGAGTACATGGAATATCATGGAAATCTCATACTCGTCGACAGCAAGATCCCAAGTTGAGCTTCACTATGAATTTTTTATCACCGTCCATTACGTTGTATTCAATGTTGCTAATGGGATCAACCTAATAAATAAAAAACGAAAAATAGATTAGTATTTACAATACCAAAGATAGACACTAATAGTAGTCTATCACTGTCTATCAAAGATAGATAGTGATACAAGTCAAGCAGTGTCTATCTCTGATAGACAATAATAAACTATCAATGTCTATCATAGATAGACACTAGTAGATTTTTATCATTGCCTATCAGTGATAAATTTTTACTATTGCCTATCAGTGATAGATTTTTATCGTTGCCTATCAATGATAGATACTTATAGATTTCTATCAGTGTCTATCACAGATAGACAATGATAGAAGTCTACCATTGTCTATCATTCTTCTATCAATTTTATATATCTAAAAAAAACAAAAAAGAATAAAAAAATATCTTACCAAGAAACTTTTTTATTCTTCAAGTTGTGTGCATAGTATATTCACAGCCTAATAAGTCAATTATTTTCATTGACAAAGAAACTTTCCTTCGATTGTAAAACCACTTTTGCAATGAATTTCTAATTCCATTGAGTAAACTTTTTAATTCTTCAGGTTGTGTGCGTAGTTTATTCTTCATGTTGTGTGCGTAGTTTTTATTCTCTTTTAAAACGGAATTTACACTTTCTATAAGGTTGGTTGTCATCATTTCATATCTTCTTCCCAAATATGCACAAGATCACCTCTCAAATCCTACATTACTAAGATAACTTCCAATATATGGAGAAATTGACACCATAGATCCCATATTAAACTCAAAGTCATTAAAAGTGTAAGATTTAGCACAACTAAAGTAAAATTGGTCAATCAAAGGATCCTTGAATGACTTGTTCAAATTTCTCAGAACAAGCTGAATGCACACACAGTACTCAACATTCCTAAACACACTTAGACACCCTTTAGAATGCTCAAATGCCTATCAGAGATAATGACTAAATATTCCTGATCCCTTAAACTAGTATGTGAAGGAAATCTAAACATAGAGATCCATTGAGCAGAAGCGGATCATTCTAAATCCCATTGAGAAAGAACACAATAATTACAGTCTACACGGAAACGATTATGCATAATAAGTAAAAACAAGCATGCTTTTTAAAAGAATGAATAAGGGATAGAGTATGCAAACCTTTAAAGGACTCTTTCTTCAAGTATCCGTCGATCTCCAACATGTCCAAAGAAGTACTCGAACGCAATGATCAAAATAGCCAATAGCACGAATTGAAGAATCCTCGATCACTATCAAGTCCAACTCGATCCTTGAACCTCGAAAGGAACTAGAACACCATCACAAGAGTTACCTTGGTATTCTTGGTGTAAGAATCCAGGAGTTTTGGGCCTGTATGACTTTGGATAAAGGAAATGATGAGGTAGACGATCCAGTAGACGATCGAGTAAGGGGGAGATGGATTAACTCTATCGTACAAACTAGATACTTGATCGTATAGTAAGAAGAAGGCCATCGTATAGACGTCCTACTCGATCGTGTAGCAACGAGTAAACGAGTAACCATCGTTTAGTAAACTCGAAACTCGATCGTGTAGTCTCTCTATGTTATCGTTTAGTAAAACGCTTTTACTCGATAGCCCTTCTGTGAGATCAATCCAAAATGAAATAATCAACCTGATTTTTGGAAAACCAAATTCCTTTTATCTCAAAGTTACCATAACCGTTTTAAAAACCTCTCATTCAATTTGATTTTTAAAGAAAAAGGATAAATATCCTAAAACTAATATATTATAAATAAATATGATAACCAACTTATCATATTATATTTATAACCTATATTTTTAATATTTCATCATATGAAACATATAAACCATAGTTCTTTTTCTATGTTATGGTATTTAATGTAAATCATATTTATTTTACTTCCTCCAATTAATGTATCTAATACATCAAATCAATTATATCACATATAATTAAATTTTCTCTTGTTAATTTGAACACTTCAAACTAACCCAAAATCTGATTCTCAACTTGAACCCCTAGAGCTACTAAGGGGACCTTTTGGACCTGTAGCTTGAAGCTCCAACGGTACGTAAATAACTGACTAAACTCTTCAACCACGAGATCCACCATTTGTTAACTCTTGGTCACTCCACTAAAGACCGATAGTTGCACTCTTTGCACTAAAGATATATTTTTGTGTCCATTGGATATAACTAGTCAACAGTGCGATGACCCTTCACAAATCGCTCGTAAGTACAACTAGGCCAATTTATCGTTTTCCCCTGTAGTTACATCTAACTCCTTAAGTACCACTGATTTCTCTAATGAACAATAAGTCATAGTCCTACTATGACTGAGTCCACTCTTCCAAAGAGAGGGTGTGGCCACTATGTTCAAGACCCAGAATCAGCTCTTAAGGGAGCAATTTATCTACTTACCCCTACTTCGAGGAATGAGCGAATTTTATCTTGGGTAGCAGAGTTCCCAACTCCCCAGTCAGACGAATCCCCAAAATGGTAGGCTTGTTGAATTGGCAATCTGGCCACTCTCACCCATACAAATCAAAGGACTGCCCTCATGAGCAAAAGTTCCCAACTCACTCAAGATTAAGGTCATGTCACCTATGGTCATCCTAGTAAAATGTAAGTCTCAATTATCAACAGCGTTATATAAAGAGACTAATTATTTCGTGGTCCGGTCTTAAACAAACTCTTTGTATAGGATACCCCCGCTCACATGTCTCCACATTAACGGTCAGGATCAAATCATTTGCAGCACTTTACAACACTTGTAACATCGACAAAGCGGGCCGTATCAGTAGTGTCACCGGGATAAGGTATCCCCTTTTTATCCTTATACTACAGACTATTTAGGTTATTACTTAAGGCATGGTCCACTTGTATGTCTCCACATACATGCTTAAGTTACATGAAATAACCACGGATCTTACTTTATTGGATTGAGTAAATGCTTATAAAATGTTATTAATAACAATATGTCCACAAAGTGTTTACAAACTATGAGACTTCCAGGAGAATTAGGACACCAATCCCAATAATATGTATATTTTGGAAAAACCATTTCCATGACGCATCATTTTCTGAATCTACAATAGCAAACAAAAGTGGAAAGATATTATTGTTATCATCTACTGCTGAAGCTATTAGTAGAATACCACCAAATTTACACTGAAAAAATATGCCATCAACATATATGGTAGGTCTACAATACCTCCATCCCTCAATGGATGCACCAATAGCCATGAAACAAAATCTAAAATATCCATTTTTATCCATCTCTGAAGTAGTGTACATTCTTGAAAAAATATATGAAAATAATTATATCAATGCCAATGGTTACAAATCTATCATTGTCTATCATTGGTAGATAGTGTTAGGTATTTAAAGGATGTATATTTTCTATGTTAATTCCCACAAAATAGTGTTGATTATTTGCTTTAGTTTCAAATTTTGTAGGTAAAATGGTCCCCGAGGCGTTTAGGAGTCATTAAGTGAAAATCGGGCCAAAAAGTGTTGGGTTTTATGTCCTAAAACTCATGGTTTGTAAACAATAAACTCATTCTATAAATCAATAAAGATGTTATTGAATATATGAATTGCTTAATTTGTTTTAAAAATAAATCCAATAAACCAAAAGATCCATGACTATTACACGAGTATTTGAAATTTATGTGGAGACATAAGAATGGATCAGGTTCGAGTATAGTCAAAATGATCTATAGTATACGAATAAGGTAGAGTGTCTTATTCTGGTAACGCTATCGGATGTGGCCCACTCTGTAGTTGTTACAAGGAGTTATAAAGTGCTACAAACAAAGTGATCCTGATTCAGAGTTGGGATGTCCTGTGCAATGAGTTTGCATAAGATCGGACTAAGAAATAAGTCACTCTTACTTTATAACGTTGTTTACTATTTAAGACTGACTATTTCAAAATGATGACCTAGGTAACTTGACCTTAATCCTGAGCTAACTATAAACTCCTGTTTATTCGAGACTATCCTTAGATTTGCATGGGTGAGAATTGGCTCAACAGCGCCGGCTCAATAAGACTCCCATTTCAGGGGTAAGACTGGGTAGATAGCTGAAGACATAGGGCGCAAGACAGAATTCATTCCTTCCCGCTTTTAGGGATAGTAGAGAGGTTATTCCCTTAAGTGCTGACTACAGGTCTTGAACAAGAGGCCCAACCATCTCATTGGCCTAAAAGGGACTTTGTTTGATGATCCGATCACAAACTAATTGTTCATTAGAGGATCAATGAGACTTAAGAAACAAGAGGTAATCTCGGGGGTAAAACAACCTTTTGACATGTCAGTATTACAAACAATCTGTGAAGGGTTAACTTACTAATTATGGTTATATCGACTAGGCACAATATATCTAGAGCTAGGGGAGGGCAACTACTAGGCTTTAGTGAAATGACCTGATAGTTAACAAATGAGGGTTAATTTGGTCTAATGAGTTTAGCCAATTAATCTCAGATCGTTCGAGCCCATGATCTGTAGGTCCATTAGGTCCTCTACTAGCTCACAAACAGATTAGCCACTTTCTTACACACAATTCCACCCTCAAATTCAACGGATAGCTGGAATCACTTGAAGTGATCAGTTTGCATGAGTGACACGTAATAAAACCACTCTTAATTGAGTGGAAAAGCTGATGCAATTGCTCAATTGCTTAGTTTTTTAAGGTTGAAGAAGTTGTTCTTCAACAAGCTGAAAACTCATAAAACCTCTCCTCCAATTCCCTAAGTTCAAGCTTGTTTTGAGTCCCACAACTCAATCTAAGGCTCCTAGAGAATAGTAGAGAAGCTCTAGTGGTGGTCTACAACAAAAATTGAAGAATATTATAGGTGAATTTCGAGTTTGAAGAGGATCTTCTAAGGTATGTAATGAACCCTTTTAATACCATATGAACATGCATATTTTAATGTCAAAATAAAGGAATTAGAATGCTTAATGATCATGTTTTCTTTTGCTGCATATTTCTGTATTCCAACTAAAAGATAAAAAATGACCAAGAAAATCAACTAAATTGAAGAGAAACAGAAAATTACCTAATTTCCATCGAGTACCATCAAGTAATGGTATCGAGCATTGAGTAATTACAAGAATACCAGAATACCATCAAGCATCGAGTAATCGAGTGCCATCGAGTAATTACCAAAAAGGCCATCGAGTAAATATTATCGAGTAATCAAGCATCGAGTATCGAGTAAAAGCCATCATGCATCAAGTATCGAGTTTCACCATCAAGTTTCAGTGTCACGGCCTTAAGAGAAGTGTTGAGCAACACTTGAAGACAGAACGCTCACTTTTGCTACAAAACTTGATGCGTCAAGACCACATGCATTGCAATGCCTTGCGGAACCAAGTATTAGCGCAGCGTTGCAACGTTAGCCCAACACTTCTTCGTTTTTCTACAATTCAGAGTTGCACACTGGCCTTGGCGTTGTGACCCTTTGCCTACAAGTATAAATAGTTTTCTTTCATTTTTGTTGAAGAGAGGAAGCATGATTTCGATGGAGGCTGGAATTTCTCTCTATATCAATTAGTCTATGGTAATTTTTTTTTCCTACCTAGGTTAGATTTTTTATTTCTTTTTTAATTTAAACCAATAACATGTAATTCTTCATGAATTTGTATATGGATTTGTGAAGTAATTCAATCTTGTTTCTACTTCAAGAGTTCTTGCAAATTCTTTTGAGTTTTCTAATTTTTTTTATCATTAGCAATCTGAATTTGAGCATTCTTGAATCTGATTTTAATTCTTGAAGCATGTTGAATAATCTATATCTTGAGCATGTTTAGCCTAGATGCTTGGTTTTGTCACATTCACTCATGATTGAATACGTTCCTTTCAATGTGTTCGATAGAATGTCTAGCCAAGATCTCCAAGAGGCAATATTTAATTGTGTGTTGAATGGTTGACTATCCTAGGACACACTAATTACTAGATTTGGAGAAAATTCGGTTAATTGAGTGAGGTTGTAAATGGATCTACAAGCAAAAACGGGGTGCTAATAGGAAGGTACAGACCTTCAAGGCTTAACTTGTGGCAAAGGGTTATACCCAGGTAGAGGGAGTCGACTATGAGGAGACTTTCTCACCTGTTGCCATGTTAAAGTCGATCCGCATCCTCCTGTCCATTGCAGCTTATTATAATTATGATATCTGGCAAATGGACGTCAAGACGGCCTTTCTGAATGGTAATCTTGAGGAGACCATTTATATGGTGCAGCTCGAGGGATTCATAACCCAAGGTCAAGAGCAAAAGGTTTGCAAACTCAATCAGTCCATTTATGGACTGAAACAGGCGTCTCGATCTTGGAACATACGGTTTAATACTGCGATCAAGTCGTATGGCTTTGACCAAAACGTTGATGAACCTTGTGTCTACAAGAATATCATCAATGCTTCATTAGTCTTCTTGGTGTTGTATGTAGACAATATCCTACTCATTGGGAATGATGTAGGTCTACTGATTGCAGTTAAGAATTGGCTATTGACCCAATTCTTATCGAAAGATTTAGGAGAGGCTCAGTTTGTTCTAGGTATACAGATCTTTCGGGATCGTAAGAACAAAGTGCTAGCACTGTCTTAGGCATCGTACATTGACAAGATGTTGTTCAAGTACTCGATGCAGGACTCTAGAAGGGGCCTACTGTTGTTCAGGCATGAAGTCACTTTGTCTAAGGAAATGTGTCCTATGACACCTTAAGAGGTTGAGGAGTTGAGACGGATCAGTCTAACCCAGGCCATTTTAATGTTGTTGACCCGTTTACGAAGACTCTCACGGCTACAGTGTTTGAGGGTCACCTACGGAGCATAGGTCTACAGGATAGCCCGCGGTTGGACTAGGGCAAGTGGGAGATTTTCTTGTATTGGGCTTTTATGCTCTAGTTTATTGTTTTGTACAAAGTTTTTTGTACACCCCACTTTGCTTTAGGACAAGTGGAAGATTGTTGGGGTTGATGCCCTAAAGTCTCGTGTCCTGTAGTTTGTAAATAGTATGTATGAATGCTTGTGATGTTAATATATGATATTTACTTCACTTCTTGTATTTTGCTCAATTACTTGTTGTATTTGCTTTACCACAAACCAATAAACATAAAATCCCTAGTTATTTGTATGTGACTCAAGCATGTATATGGTGACATACAAGTGGATCATGTCTTGAGTGATAACCAAAATGGTCTGTAGTATATGAATAAAGAAGGGAAACCTTATCTTGGTAACGCTATGGACGCGGCCCACTTTGTGGAATGGTTACAAGTGTTGTGATTTGTCATAGATGGTTTGATCCTGATCATTCATGTTGGGGACATGCGAGCGGGGGCATCCTATATAAAGAGTTTGTATAAGACCTGACCACGAAGTGTTAACGTCTCGTTATATAACACCGTTCATGACAGAGACTTCACTTCACTAGGATGACCATAGGTAACATGACCTCAATCCTGAGTGAGTTGGGAACTCCTGCCATTGAGGGCGGTCCTTTGATTTGTATGAGTGCGAGTGGCAAAATCACCGATTCAAACCAACCATTTTGGGGATTCGTTTGATTTGGGAGCTAGGAACTCAGCTACACAAGATGGAATTCACTCTTTCCCCGAGGCAGGGGTAAGTAAATAGATGGCTCCCTTAAGGGTTGATTCTGGGGCTTGAACGATGTGGCGCCACACACCTTTTCCTAGCCCGAGAGGTGTTCACATATAGTTGGACTATGTTGTATTGTTCATTAGAGGAATCAGTGGTACTTAAAGACTAAGATGTAACTACAGGGGAAAAATGGTAAATTGGCCCAGCTGTACTTACGAGCATCTGTAAATGGTCATCGTACTCATGATTGGTTATATCCGATGGATACAGAAATATATATGTGGTAAGAAGAGTTCAGTTGTTAGTCTTTAGTGGAATACCTGACAATTAACGGATGGTGGATCTCGTGGCTAAAGAGTTTAGTCAGCTATTCACGTACCGTTGGAGCTTCGAGCCACAGGCCCATTAGGTCACCTGGGTAGCTTGGATAAAGTCGAGAACTAGTATTTGGGTTAATTTGAAATGTTCAAATTGACAAGAGAAAGTTCAATTATATATGATATAATTGGACTGGTTAATTATATATGATATAATTGGACTGGTTAATTATATATGATATAATTGGCTAAATGTATAAGATACATCACTATGGAGGAAATTAGATATAAATATAGTTTATATCAAGTAGAGGAGAAAATACTATAGTAGATATGTAATATCAAACTATAGGATATAAATATAATATGATTATATTTATTAATTGATTAATTTATTAATTATATGATAATTAATCCTTTTTCCACGGTCAGACGTTGGTTAGTGGGCAGCGTTGGTTATGGTAATCAATGGGTTAAAATGAAAAATGTTTTCATTTTTGCGTAGTCGTTCAATCGCCCAAAGAAAAAAAGTGAAGCGCGCGTTGGTGAAAGAACACGATCGCTTAAGAGCCTATACGGTAGCATTCGCCACCTAAACGATCGTATACCTCATGCCTAAACGAACGCACACTGTCGCCTAGATGATCGGATAGCTTCTCTAAATGATCGTATAATGTGCCGATTTAGCTAAACAATCGTATACCTTTTCCTAAACGATCGTTCAGAAAATTCTACACGATCGTGTAGCTCCTCTATGCGATAAGCACTTCTGCTATACAATAGCGTTGTTTTCTTTCCCACTTGCTTATTGCCTACACAACTCGTTTTTCCTCCGTTCTCTACCAAATTCACCAAAGCCCACCCTTTGGGTTTTCACTCTGAGAATACCCGAGGCTCATTAGTGGTGGTGTCATCCTCGTTGCGGCGTTTGTGTTCGCGTTGATCGTGTTGTTGCAGTCAACATTCCCGTTGGGTTGGTAGATCTCTTGGAGGGTTTACGCTGCGTTGGAGTTCCGGGGTGTGAAGATAGTCTTCAACTGGTATAGAACTCTATCCCTTATAATTTTGTTTGTTCTTAGCATGCCAATAATTAGATTTATTTGCATAACTGTTTGTGAAGAATGTATATTGTTATATTTCGGTCATGGTGAGATCGGAGCGATCCGAACGCGCTCATGGAACTCTCGGTATGAGATCCTTCAAGATGTCTATGAGAGTCTATCTGAGATAGGTAGTGATAGAAATTTCATAAGAAGAATACCTCATTTGTAGTAATACCTAGATTCATTTCCTTCAACTTTTCAAAGAACTTTGGAGTCAAGTTATATGACTCAGTTGCATCACCTTTTAATGATCTTACTATGTGTTCTTTTGCCCTCAAGCTTTTTGATAACTAATATTAACACCAAGCTTTGTACGAGCCTTGAGGCTCACAGTGTAAGGAGTTCATAAGATAGAAAATGGATGGATTTTTAAGTAGTGGAACCCACAAATTGTTTGGGTTAAACAAGGAGTGGAGTTCACAAATCTACTCCCCTCTATTCCCTACTCCTCAAATTCTTGGGCCAAACATCCTAGAGTTAAAGAGTGCATAAAATTTTGCCCATCTATTCTATATGCCCACTAACTGGCACAATATGTATACAATCATGGGGCATGCATGGTTTGCCTTCCACGACAATTAAACCTCTATAAGTTGTAATTTTTCCCTTTTAATTGAGAGTTCCCATTATTTATTGGACATTAAATTCAAACATGATCACTATGGCCATCTGTATATTAAGATTTTTGGAAAACAAATGGTAATATTTTAAACTAATGGGAATGAACTTTTTATACTTTGATAATGTTATATATATGATAAGAAGAAATTATGATAAAGAAAGTTCGAGTACATCGATATTTCAATTAAAAGAAAATACTTTAAAGTATTTCTACTAATAAATGAAAAGGTCAATGAGCGCTAGGCCTAGGGGTCAATTATTGATCACTTGTACATCATTTGATAATCATTTTGTTTTTTATTTTTCAAAATTAAATTTATAGACATCACTTTCATCTAATGATTTCTATGGTATTTTATCAACACTTTAATAGTATTTTCAAAATCAAAGCCTAATTTTGAAAACTAAAAAAATAGTTTTCAAAAAACTTGTTTTTGTTTTTAGAAATTGGTTAAGAAATCAAATGCTTACATATGAAATGTGAAAATCATGAGTAAGAAATTGTTAGAAAATAAGCATAATTTTCAAAAATCAATAATTAAATACAAAATAATTACCACACGAGTGTTAGATATTTATTAAAGTAACTCATAGTAATTACATAAGCATGTGTTCTACTTTTTTCATATATATGCCATTACTCTATATATGTATGTATATACGAAAAGAATTCAAAACTAAAAAAGTAGTTTTCAGAAATTTGTTTTTGTTCTTAAAAATTGGCTAAGAAATCAAATGCTTACATATGAAATGTGAAAATCATGAGTAAGAAATTGTTAGACAATAAGTATAATTTTCAAAAACAAAAAAATAAATACAAAATGATTACCAAACAGGTATTAGATATTTATTAAGGTAACTCATAGTAATTACCTAAGCATGTGTTGTACATTTTTTAATATATATGCCATTACTCTATATATATATGTATATATGAAAAAGTTTTGAAAACTAAATAGAGAGTTTTCAAAAACTAAATTTTTAGAAATTGGTTAAAAAATCAAATGCTTACGTATGAAATGTGAAAATCATGAATAAGAAATGGTTAGAAAATAAACATAATTTTCAAAAAACCAAAAACTAAATACAAAATGATTACCAAACGGATGTTGGATATTAAGGTAACTCATAGTAATTACATAAGCATGTGTTCTACTTTTTTCATATATATGCCATTTCTCTATATTTATGTATATATGAAAATGGAATTTGCTAATGATTTCATAACTTTTGATTTACAATTGAATTTATTCTTGTTTGGATTGGGCTGTTTTTAATGATTTCTCTCCTACTGGCTATGGAGGTTGAATACGTAGAGATTACGGTCGTTCTTGCCTGCAAATCATGGGAGAGAATAATTGAGGATTCAATATTGATAATAAATGACTTAAAATTCTATCCAAATTTGTGATTTTAAGAAATATCTAAAAAATTTTGAATGTATATAACTTAATATCTATTTAAGTCATCTTCTTCATTAGTTTCTTGTTCAAAACATATATATATAGTTTAACATCTAAAGGGGCAAATGGTATTTAAAATGATGTGTGTTAAACAAGCTTTAAAATATTGATGTCAATGGAAATTTCAAATGTTTAAATTTTATGAAAATATTGATAAAATATTATTGTCGATAGAATATTTTTAGAAAAATTATAAAAACAAAAAAAAATCAAATAAATTATTTAAAATAGGAAAGAAAAATTTTGAGTTTTTAAACAAGTTAAAATGTTTATTATTTACATTATTATTCACACATCATATCAATGACATTTGTTGCCTTTTTCTTGTTTCATATATTCCTTTTACAATATAATGAAAATATCCATTAATCTCTTACAATGATTCAAACCTATATAAATGTAGAAACTTCGATATATCATGGTGTTAAGTTGCTCGGGGAAATCTCTCACTACTATTGCGAGAATAAGAAGAAAAATAACAAAGAAATTAAAATAAAGTAACAAAGTGGGAACATAAGAATTAACATGAAAAAAACTCCAAATCAAAGAAAAACCCCGATCCAAAAAAAGAAATATTATGTGAAAAAGTGTTACAATCATACCATGATTCTCTCTTCGATCCCAATTACAAAGAACACTCTCTCGAAGCTTTATTATACTATACACACTCTTTATTCTAACTCTCAAACTAGAGAAGACAAGAGGGAAGTTAATTAGAGTTAGCACAACTAAGCTTAATGCGTTAATTTTTAACTAGGACGCTTTGAAAACAAAGCTGAAAAATGAAAATTATCTAGCACAAAGTCACACTTGTTAAGAACAATGCTAAAAAACTTTATAAAGCAACACAGATAAAAGTAGAAAACTAAATCACAAATTAAACACAAAGATTGGTAACCCAATTCGGTGAAGTACCACGTATGTCTAAGGGACAGTGTGCCTAAGAAAGGTGAATTCACTAAAGTAAAGTTAAGCAATTCTACAACGTTGTACTTATCTGCAAAGATACGACAATAACAGTGACACACAAAAAGCTTGACTTCTTAAATTGATACTTAGGCTCCCTCCTAAATGTGAGACTCCTTCTCAAAATAACTTAGGATCCCCCTGCGTATGAGTACATCAATAGATGAATACTTAGACTCTCTCTAACAGAGAGACTCTCTCTCAATTGTGTCTTAGGTTCCCCTTAAGTGTGAGACTTCTAGTCTCCAAGATTTTTATCTTTCTTCCTTCACGTGAAGATAGCTCCACTCTATGAACTTAGGATTCCTCTAAGTTTTAGAATCTCTCTCAATGTTGATGGAGACTCGATCAGTATTATGTAGATGAGAATTGTCAAGATATAGAATGCACAACACCTTCACCTTAAAGGTCACACATATGTGATTCTAGTTGAACCCACATGACAGCGGTTTCAATATCTTTATTTATGAAAACCGATAGACCCTAATAGATGTAAAGACAACCTTTGAATATGTACAACGGAACGCAAAAGCCAATCCTAACAAAATATCCTAAACCCATCAGACAAGGAAACACAACCATAGAAATAAATTGTTATAAAATCTTCCTGACAAGGAAACAACCAATCTGCAGAAAGAGCATCTTAAAGAGAACAAAAAACTGTCTGAGGCCACAATAAAGGATTTGGAATACCCTCGAAGTGGAAGTAATTGAGTGTCGTTGTGTCCTGATTTCATTTTACAGAACATGAAATACAAAATGACGAAAATTTGATAAACTAAAATTAATTAAGCATGCATTTCTATATGAGATTTATAAAGAGGAGAAAGGGATCGAGAGACTTATCCTTGAAGAATAAAAAATTTCACCTTTCCTCTCCAATAGCACGAACAATGCACTAGTTCTTTTGATCTTCTGGACTCGAAAGGAGCTCCACAACACGAACAACATCACTTGCCCAATAAGAACACCACCACAAATCTTCCTCGTTATTCTCAAGGATGAGAATCAATAGAGATTGTATGGGCTTCCACATGTATCAATTTTGGTAAAGGGAGGATTTGTTCTTAAGAGAAGAATTTCCACTGATATTACATAAAGAGTTTGCAAGGATGAAGATGAAGAACCATTTTTCACATAACACTTCTTTGTTTTTTAAAAAAAAAATAAGGTATCACGTTGGTTTCTAAAACCGACCACTCTTCTCCATAACTCCCTCAAGAACTCCCTTGGGAATTATTAATTTGAATTCAATTTCAAAATTTGAATTTAATATATATATATTAATTACATTAATATACATATTAAAATTTATGTTATACCACATATAATATCCAATTTATAATTTATATAATTGTACATATAATATAATCTATGGTTTATAACCTCTCATATAACCTATAGTATTAATATGAATCATATTCTTATTAATTTTAACCTATAGTTTTTATATGAATCACACTCATATAAATAATATTTGAATCATATTAAAATATTTATTTCTCTCATTAAGACTTTATATTATAATATATCATATACATTATATTAATTATATCTTATATAATTAATTCTCTTTAATTAATTTAAACAATTTATATTAATCCAAAGTTAATTTGATTCTCATTAATCCTTATTGAGCTAACAAATGGAACTTATGAACCTATAGATTGAAGCTCCAATGATACTTAATTATCTTTAATTAAATTAATCAACTTTCATTAGCTGTCGATCACTCCAATAAAGATCGGCAGCTGCATTCTTCGCACTATAAATATATTTTTGTGTCTATTGAATATAACCAATCAACAGTGCATTTGTAACCCTCGAAACTTCTCTGTAAGAATTCTCCAAGGTGGAGTGACTTGTGAAGGCTAGCCGAGGTGCTTGGAAGCAAGGCTTGCATTGGCCTTGTGAGAGTTTTAGGAGGAAGGCTTGAGTTGGCTAAGTCAAGAATAGATATGCTCTAGGAGGTAGATGCACACAAACATACTTAGCATGAAAATAAATTGCTAACTATTGCCATGAGGGGGCAACCATGCATTGGAAGTAGTCCAAAGTGAGGAGAGTGCATCACACCTTGAGCTAGTTTAGTAGGTCATATGTGGTCATGAACAAGGGAAAGACAAGAGATGGTTGGCCAAGCTAAGTAAAGGTAAGGAAAAGGCAACCATGCATTGAAGGCATGGTCAAGAGGATGCTTAACACATAGGTAGGAATCAAGGAGTTCGGACGTGGAGAAGGCTATCCTTTGAGCATAGGCAAAGCATGGGACAACCCCTTGGGAAGAAGTTACACCAAGAAACCCTAAGGTAGGCCAAGTGGATGCATACTCTAAGAAAAATAGCCTAAATGGACGCATAGCACAATGAGAAACACAAGAACTATGCTTTGAACTCAAGTAGAGAAGCCATGCTTCGAGGAACAGTTTAAAAAGTAAGGAATGAGGAAAAAGGGGAAGTTGAACGCATGGCAAGGACTACCATGCGTCCAAAGAAGTCTTAGGAAGGGTAGGATTGTATGGGATTTTATGTCTTAAAACTCGCAGTTTGTAAAATGGTAAACATTTTCTATAATCAATAAACTTATTATTGATTTCATAAACTGTATGAAAGTCTAAATCCAATAAACTAAGACTCATGACTGTTGTATGAGTACTAGAACTTTATGTGGAGACATAAGAGTGGATCAGGTTCGAGTAAATAGTCAAAATGATCTATGGTACATGAATAAGGTTGGGTACCTTTTTCTGGTAACACCATTGAATGCGGCCTACTCTGTAGTTGTTATAAAGAGTTGTAAAGTACTACATACGATGTGATCCTAATTCGTACATGTTATGACATGAGGAGTGGGGGCGTCCTATGCAATGAGTTTGCATAAGATCAGGACCAAGAAATAAATCACTCTTACTTTATAACGTTGTTTACTGTATAAGATTGACCATTTCACCTAGATGGTCTAGGTAACTCGATCTTAATCCTGAGCTAACTATGAACTCCTGTTTATTCAGGATTGCCCTTAGATTTGCATAGGTGAGGGTTGGCTCAACAGCGCCGGCTCAATAAGACTCCCATTTCAGGGGTAAGACCGAATAGATAGCTGGGGACATAAGGTACAAGACAGAGTTCACGCCTACTCGATTTAGGGATAGGAGAAAGGTTGTTCTCTCAAGTACTAAATCCATGTCTTGAACAAGGGGCCCCACCCTCTCACTGAGGCTGGGAGAGTTTGGTTTAGTGTTTGGATCACAAACCAGTTGTTCATTAGAGCATCAGTAGGGACTTAAGGAATAAGACGTAATCTTGGGGGTAAAACTGATATTTGACCCAGTCGTTATTACAAACAACCTGTGAAGGGTCGACTTGTTGATTATGGTTAAATCATGTGGACATAATATATCTACAATGAGTGGAGTGTAACTATGGGCTTTAGTGGAGTGACTCATTAGTTAACAAATGGGGATTAATCTGATCTAACAAGTTTAGACAATTAATCTCGGATCGTTGGAGCCCATGTCTGTAGGTTCGCGAGGTCCCCCTATTAGCTCGTAAAGGACTAGCTCTATGTGATAAGTTAATTTGAATCGTTCAAATTAGAATTAAGGGAATTAATAGTTATATGAGATACAATTACATGTTTAATTTGAGAATTAAATGGAATAGGAGAATTTATGTATTTAAAGTTGATTTAAATATATAAATATGGATATGTGTTAAAATTAATTTAATATTTGATATTAAATTAATTAAATTTTATTTAATAATTAATTTATGAAATTAATTAATTTTTTCAGTTTTAAAATCAAAATAGATTTTATAAAATCATTTTTGATTTATGATAAAATTAAAAAGGAAAAAGCAAATCACACAAAATGGAAAAATAAGATTTTCCATTATCCATCTTCTTAGTTGCTCACTCAAATGGCATTCACTTTGCCTTGTCTTCTCCTAGCATGAGATGCAACTCATGCAACTCTCTCCTTTTCATGTTGATTTGCAATATAATGAAGAGATTGGAGTGGAAATCGGTGATGCAATCTATAGAGAATTTGAGAGAAAATTCAGTTTGAAGATAGAGTTCTTCAACAAGATTACTGCAGTGAGCATTTCTTCTTCATCCCTTGATTCAAGATTGTTTTGAGTCCCACAAGTCAATCTAGAGCATCAAGAGAATAGTGGGGAAGATTTTGAGGTGGTCTGCAACAAGATTTAGAGAAGATACAGCTGGAGAAGGAGCTTTGAAGAAGTTCTACAAGAGGTATGTCTTGAAACTCACTTGTTTTCTGCAAGAGCATGCTTTATATTTTGCCAAAATTAGTGAATTAGTGTGCTTAGATGATTCTTGTGCTTCCGTTGTTGCTGATACAATCCTACAGATTGAGGCATCATGAGTTGAGGAGATGTTACCTAAGGAGCAAGGTCAAGTAGAATGTGCAAGACAACTCAAACAAACCTCATGTGTTGGGAATTATACAACAACTATGCGTTAAAGACCACCATTTGTTGAAGATTTAAAGGAAAGGAATGGCCAAGGAAATAAGCTATGTCATAAGGTGAAGGAAGCTCATTTTGAAGGATTTAGATTGAGGAAGAGGCATGTTATGCATTGGTTGGCTTACCATAGAGGTTAGGTTGGCTTGGAGACATGTCACGCATTGGGAAGCTTGAAACCTAGTGATGCGTTGTGAGCAAAGAAACATCCATGTGTTGAAGCAAGCTTCCATGCGTTGAAAGTGAAGTGGGGCGGTGCAAGACACATAACATGACTGAAGCATGAGGTGGCTTCATGAAAGATAGCCAAATAAGAAGAAATTGGCAGCTAGGGAGGTTAGTTGGCAAATTATGAAGGCTGGAAATTCATGTAGAATTCTCTATTAATAGAGGTAGTTAAAAGGAGATTGGTTTGGCCTTTTTCTCTCGGCCAAAAGAGGTGATCTCAAATTCATCTGAAAGATGAAGGAGTGAGGAAGAAAATATGGGGCTGCTGAAAGAAAATTCCCTCGAATTTATGCTAAAAATCAAAGAAGAACTGAGGTAATGCAGAATCTAAGTTCAATCGAGAAGTCCATGATGTTTGATGCATTCCAGGCGTTTCAAGAAGAATTAAGAGCTCCAATTTTTAGGTAAGCTAAAGAAAGTTTTGGATTTTGATGAATATATTTTAAATTATATGTTCCGAAATTTGAATCTAGGATTGAGGTGAGGAGGAAGCGATCAGCTGAATAAGGGTTGAAAAAAGAAAGCGGTGTGCACATTTGGGTTAGGCTAAGAAGAATATTTTCATCTAAGTTGAATATCTTTGAGTGTAGAATATAACCCTGGGCTGCCATGAGAATATTTGGCAAGAAAGATGCCCAAGAGTAAAGAGAACTCAATGAAGGTCAGAATTCAAAGCATCTGGAGCAGGATGAGGTATTTGGAGCATTTTGAGCTCTAGAGAAGAAATTAGAGGCTCAAATTTGGAGGTAATCTTCCTGAGACAATTTATAACAAGTTTTAGGAAGGACGTTTTGTCTAACTCGAGCTGGAAGTGATGCTATAATTGTTGGGAAATGAAGAAAAAAAAAAAAAAAGACCATGCACCCAAGGAGAGACCAAGTGTCCAAGAATGGACCATGCGTTCAAGGAGAGACCATGCGTCCAAGAAGGGACCATACGGTCAATATGCTACAAAATGAAGGAGAGTGCATTGGCCTAAGAGATGCTCAAGGCCTAAAAGGCTAGGAAGGGAGCTAACTAAGTGTTAGTGGTTTCTAACTCTTAAAGTATTTCAAAGTGGATGCGTTTACTAGTTTTCAAGTTTTAGCATGTTTGAAATGACTAAGTATAGTACATTTGATAGATGGACTCAAAAGCATGCTTTAAATGAGTTAGTACTTAAAACATATTCAAGTTTTCCTAAAGGCTAAAGTTGAACACATATGGGTTTTTTGGAGACTAAGTATTGAACTCATGTTTTACTTAAGACATCAAGGTTTTTTTAAAAAAAAAAGGAAGCTAAAGCATGAATTTCTTAACAAGCTAGATGATGTTTTACCTAAACGCATGGCCTAGTGTCAAATATCATTTCAACGCAAGGTTTGCTTCAAGCACCTCGGTCAACTTTCACAAGTCACTCTACCTCGGAGAATCTTTAGGGAGAAACTTCCTATTGAACCTCAACTTTGATCATACACTACTATCATTTCCTAACCATTAACTCATCACATAAGTACTAGGGCTTATAAACAACTCAATATTTATGCTTGCATTCTTTACTTTAGTAAACACACCTAGTTTTAAGCTTATAAACATTGGAAGGCTTCTTAAACTAAACCATCCCTATTGAATTCATATATCATTCAACTTTTCCTGCAACTTTCCTTAAACATCATATTTTAACTTGTCCTCTTTATGCCTTTGTTGAGGTACAGCCCTTTTGTTCATACTCTCAATCTCATTATCCTTAGTTGATATAGAATACTCTCAATATATTTAGCGTCAATTACTCATCATTACACAACCTTATAGATAATTTTACTTATCACCTTAAACACTACATTAATTTAAATGCTTTGAACATTCTAAAATTTTATCTATGTACTCAACACTTGCAAGTCAACATTCATAGCCTGGTTACTTCTCTTTTCTCATGCCTTTAGACTCTGCTTACACATTCCCGTTTCCTAATAAACTAGGACATTCTTCCCTGAAGTGGACAATCTGTACATATTTAAGTGCATGTCCTTCTAGGACACTACCCCCAATGACACCTGTTATAGTTATGCCATAGAAATCTACTTTTGAGATTGGCAACAGGCTCTTCTGCTTGCTCAGTTTCTTCCATCTTCAGATTCCCTTCATCTAGACTTTTTCTTTAACCCCGATGCTTTACTATGCTTGGGCCTAGGAATTCCTTGTCTAAGATCTCCTGATGCCATTCTCTTTTCCTCTACCTCCAGTGTTCCCTATTGACTTATATGCTTGGATCTATTTCGATCCTTCCCTATTCCTTCTTCTAGACTCCTCTATCCAGACTCGTTCTTACTCTCGTAGCATCATTTTCTAGTTTAGAGAACTCATTCCATTCCACACCAGCTGTTACGGGGGTACACATATCTTTTTCAGACCATTCATAATCAGTCTATATCTTTTGATTCCATCTTCTGTTATGCTAAAATCATAACCAAACAACTTGATGTATTTTTTTTCGTACCCCGCTACTGACGTGGAATCTTGTATAAGTCTGAGAAATGTATTATGCTTCGATTCATGGAATGATCATGGATAGAATTTCCCATAGAAGGCTCACTCGAACTCAAACAAAGTAGGTTCTTCTACACTATCTCTTCTACCTTCCAATACTTGCCATCAGTTCTCTACCCTCTTCATAATAGGAACACAGCAAGTGTTACTTTTCTATCCTCTGGGCACCTCATGACCCTAAACCATTTCACTATTAAACTTATTCATACCTCAGTATCGGCTGGGTCTATTATTTCCTCGGAAATGGGTACCTCTAAAACTTCAATCCTTTTATGCCATACTTTCCTTTGGATCTGACCCTGCATGTCATATTCCTTCTAATAATCTCTAAATATACAAATTAAGTACCTGTTTATTCATCTCAATACTAGCCCCAGGATGACTTGATTCATCCTCTACTTCCTTGCTTTACCCTTTGGTAGCATCTCAAGTTTCGATCTTGGGTTGCTTTTTGTGTCTACCACTTCTATCAGGGTGTTCAGGTTTATGAGTTTGAATTGAGTCTACTTCTTAAGTAATGAAAGGAATTTAGATGATAAAGGTGCAAACTCTTTCTTTCCTAAGTACCTATATTTGCAAGGTATTATGATGATTCAAATTGTTATGTTGCTAACATAGTAAGCATCACTTGTTGTGTACTAAGGTAGTAGGTATGAGTGTGAAGAGAAAGAAACTCTCTAAGTATTCTAATAAAGAGGAAGAAAAATTCTCGAAGTGCTAATGCCTAAGGTTAGCTAACTTGATAAAAGAAGGGTTAAGTGATACACAGAAGAGAAGAAAAGGAGTTCTCCAAAAGTAAGTTTAAAAACAAGAGAAGTAAGAAGAAAATTTTCTAAGTATTGAATGAGGACTCTCGGGTAGTTTCGAGAGAATCTAACATTTATTGAAATGTTGGGGAGATATTTCTAAAGGAGAGTTAGGCATAGAGTAAACTAACAAAAGGGAATTCTCTAAATACCAAGAGTGAAGGAGTAAGCTTGAAGTAGAAAATTTTTCTAATAAATGAGATTAGAAGCTCTCAGGTAGTTTTGAGGAATTTCAACACTTAGTAGAATTTTAGAAGAATTAAGGAATTGGATAGAAGCTGGTCGTAAGGCTCAAAGGTTAATGGTTAAGTATGGGATGTTGTATGCATTGGCGTGGAAGGCATATTGGCCGAATAAGGTTATTTTGAAGTTACAATAGACAGATAAGCATGTTGTCGACTGCCTAAGGCAAGGAGCTAAGGGTAGCTCTGAAAGAATACATATTAGAAACATTGAAGGTAAAAATTTTGACTAAATGTGGAATTATGCTTTGAGGGAGGCAGTAGCACTTAGAAAATTTCAAAGTATCAAAACCATGTGGTGAGCTTATGATGGGACGAACACATGCGCAGCGGAAGAAAAACGGATCTAAAGTACTCTAATTAGGTTAATTACAAAGATAAACATGCATTAGAAACAAATAAAAGAGGAAAAAGAATACAACCTTTGTAGACTTTAAATCTTCTCCAAATTAGCTCTAATCTCCTCATGAACAATTCGTAGACCACCATGAGAGTCTTTCCGACTATTCTTTGCCCTTAGAACGGGATGATGGGATCCAGTGAGTGACTAATTTGGAGAGGAAAAGGTTAAAGACTTTGAGAGAAAATTATAATGAGATTATCACATAATCTCATCTAATTCCACTATGGCCAAGAAGTTTTAAAATTCATTAAACACTCCCTTTTAAAGATCATTACATGCAAAGCATGCAACTTTGAGTTTGACGAGAATTTGACACTCAAAAATCCACTAACTAAAAGTGGGATTTAGTGGGACAAGTTGTCTTCAAATGAAGATAACACTTAGTAATTCAATAGTTGAAATTTCCCACTCACAAATATTGAATCTTTCCACTAACTTGGTCAAATTTTGACTCTCAAAGTCCAAAGTCAACAAATTTGACTTTTTCACTTTCAAAAATCAAAAGTCAACAATTTGACTTCCATTGCGTTTTTTACCTAGTCAACAATTTAATTTTTAATGCAATTTTGACCAATTTCATTTAATTTCAAAATTAATTTTAATAATGAATTTTAAAATTAAATTAATACTAATAATTAATTAAACAATTTAATTGATTTAATTTAATATTAAATCCAACACTAATCTCAATTTATATGAATCCCTATTCATAATCTTGATATTTAAATATTATTTAAATATCTCATATTCTCTCTCTCTTTATGTTGAATTCACAATTAAATATTAGGATAAATATATTGTATATATTTAACGCTTTTCTCCAAAAATCGAATTTGAACACTTCAAATTCGTTCGTTACACTGTTCTAAGGTTTAGTCTGATATGAGCTCGTAGGGGGACCACATGGACCTACAAATCATGGGCTTCAATAATCCGCAATTAATCGACTAAACTCTTTAACCTAATTAACCATCATTTGTTAATTACCAGGTTACTCCACTAAAACCCAGTAGTTGCACTCCCTTCACTGTAGAAGTATTATGTCCACTCGATATAACCATAATTAGTAAGTTAACCCTTCAAGGTTGTTCATAATAACAGTTAGGTCAAAATTTGTTTTACCCCCAAAATTACAACTTGCTCCTTAAGTTTCACTGATCTTCTAATGAACAATTAGTTTGTGATCTAATCATTAAACTGAGTCCCTCTCGGGCCAATGAGAGGGTGTGGCCCCTTGTTTAAGATCTAGAGTCAGCACTTAAGGGAATAACCTCTCTAGTATCTCTAAAAGCAGATAAGAGTGAATCATTCTATGTCCCCAGATATGTACCTGGTCTTACCCCTGAAATGGGAGACTTATTGAGCCGGCACAATTGAGCCAACCCTCACCCATGCAAATCTAAGGATAATCCCGAATAAACAGGAGTTCATAATTAACTCAGGATTAAGGTCAAGTTACCTAGGTCATCGCTTTTAAATAACTAGTCTTAAACAATAAACAACGTTATAAAGTAAGAGTGACTTAATTCTTGGTCCGATCTTATGCTTTCATTGATAGGACACCCTCGCTTCTCATGTCAATGCATGAACGAATCAGGATCACTTCATTTATAGCACTTTACAATAAATTGTAACAACTACAGAGTGGGCCGCATCTAATAGTGTTACCAGAATATAGCACCCAACCTTATTCGTATACTATAGATCATTTTGACTATTTACTCGAACCTGATCCACTCTTATGTCTCCACATAAAGATCAAGTTCTCATGTAATAGTCATAGATCTTTTAGTTTATTGGATTTATTTCTAAAACGAAATAAGCAATTCATATATTCAATAACAACTTTATCGATTTACATAATAAGTTTATTGTTTCCAAACTACAAGTTTTAGGACATAAAACCCAACAGCTAGTAATAGAATATGCTTTGAAATAAAAGAAGAGAATGAATCTGGGCAAGAATTTAAAGAAAAAGGATGAGACACAAAAGTTAGAAGCATAGTAGGTTGAAGCTAGAATTTGTCTAAGTTCTCGAACTATGCTGTGAACATGGAGAAGCCTAAGAGGTATGAGTTGGCCTGTAGGTAAAGTATGAGTAAGATTGACTTAAGTGTTGAGAATAAGAGTTGAACGCATGAGTCCAATAAAAAGGAAAATTTGGACAAAGTGTTAGTAAAGGAAGGTACAACACAACCATTGAAGCATGAAGGACAAGTTCAACCATTCTTCCTTGAGTTAAATGCATGTCAAAGCCAAAGAACCTCCTGGATGCATGGTGCATGCAAGAAGTGGAAGTTAAAAGTATAATGAGGTTGAAAGAAAGTTCCCATAAGGGAAATTACTGAATTTTAAGGACGAAATTCTTTTTAAGGGATACGTAAATTGTAACCCCCAAAACTTCTCCGTAAGGATTCTCCAAGGTGGAGTGACTTGTGAAGGTTGGCTGAGGTGCTTGGAATAAAGGCTTGTGTTGGCCTTGAGAGAGTTTAAGGAGGAAGGCTTGAGTTGGCTAAGTCAAGGATAGGTATGCTCTAGAAGGTGGATGCACACAAACATACTAAGCATGGAAATAAATTGCTAAATGTTGCCAAGAGGGGGAAACCATGCATTGGAGGTAGTCCAATAGGAGGAGAGTGCATCACACCTTGAACTAGTTTAGTGGGCTATGTGTGGTAATGAACAAGGAAAATGCAAGAGATGGTTGCCCAAGCTAAGTAAATGTACGGAAAAGCCAACCATGTGTTGAAGGTATAGCCAAAAGAATGCTCAACACATAGGTAAGAATCAAGGAGTTTGAGCGTGAAGAAAGCTATCCTTTGAGCATAGGCAATGCGTGGGACAACCCCTTGGGAAGGAGTTATACCAAGAAACCCGAAGAAAGGCCAAGTGGACGCATACCCTACGAAAACTAGCCTACTTGAACGCATAACACAATGAGAAACACAAGAATTATGCTTTGAATTCAAGTAGAGAAATCATGCTTTGAGGAAGAGTTCAAAAACTAAGGGAGAAGGAAAAGAAGGAAAGTTGAATGCATATCAAGGGCTACCATGCGTCCTAGTAAAACATGCAAAACAACTCAAAAAAGCCTCATGCGTTGGGAATTATGCAACAACTGTGCGTTGAAAACCACCATGCATTGAATATTTAAAGGAAAGGAATAGCCAATGTAATAAGCTATGTCATGAGGTGAAGGAAGCTCATTTTGAAGGATTTATCTTGAAGAAGAGGCAAGCTATGCGTTGGTGGGCTTACCATGGAAGTTAGGTTGGCTTGAAGACATGTCACACGTTGGGACCAAAGGAACATCCATGCGTTGAAGCAAGCTTCCATGCATTGAAAGTGAAGTGTTGGGTGGTTTAAGAGACATAACATGGCTAAAGCATGAGGTGGTTTCATGAAAGTTAGCCAAATAAGAAGAAATTGACAGCTAGGGAGGTTACTTGCCAAATTATGAAGGCTGGAAATTCATGTTGAATTATCTATGAATAGGGGCAGTTAAAAGAAGATTGGTTTGACCTTTTTCACTCAACCAAAAAAGGAGATCTTAAAGCCATCTAAAATTTGGATTAGTGATGAAGAAAATATAGGACTGCGGAAAGAAAACTTCCCCAAATTAATGCTGAAACCCAAAGAAGAATCGAGATAGCGCAGAATCTAAGTTCAATCGAGCAGTTCGTGATTTTTTATGAATTGTAGGTGTTTCAAGAAGAATTAAGAGCTCCAATTTTGAGATACACTAGTTCAAAGGATATGTAAGAATTTCATAGAAGTAAGTTTTAGATTTTAATGAATATATTTCGAGTTATATATTCTGAAATTTGAACTTGAGATTTAGGTGATGAGGAAGTGAGAAGTTGAATAAGGGTTGAAAGAAGCAAGCGGTGTGAGCATTTGGCTTGTGCTAAGAAGAAGTTTTTAATAATTTAAAGTTTTTTGAGTATAGAATATAACCCTGGACTTTCATGAGAATATTTGGCCAGAAGGATGCCCAAAAGTGAAGGGAACTCGATGAAGGTCAGAATTCAAAGCATCCGGAGAAGGCTGAGGTATTTAGAGCATTTTGAGCTCTAGAGAATGAATTAGAGACTCAAATTTGGAGGTAAACTTCCTGAGAAAATACCTAACAAGTTGCATGAAGGATGTTTTTTCTAATTTGAGATGAAACTAATGCTATAAGTGTTGGGAAATGAAGAAAAATAGGAAAGACCATGCGCCCAAGGAGAGACCATGCGTCCAAGAATAGACCATGCATTCAAGGAGAGACCATGCATCCAAGGACGGTCCATGCAGCCAACTATTCATAGAATAAAGGAGTGTGTGTTGGCCTAAGGGATGCTCAAGGCCTAAAAAACTAGAAAGGGAGCTAACTAAGTGTCATTGGCTTCTAACTCTTAAAGTAATTCAAAATGTATGCTTTTACTAGTTTTCAAGTTTTAGCATGTTTGAAATTACTAAGTATAGTATGTTTGATAGATAAACTCAAAAGCATACTTTAGATGAGTTAGTACTCAAAACATATTTAAGTTTTCCTAAAGGCTAAAGTTGAACATATAAGAGTTTTATGGAGACTAAGTATCAAACTCATATTTTACTTTAGACATCAAGGTTTTTTTTTTTTTTTTTTTTTTTTTTACGGAAGCTAAAGCATGAATTTCTTAATAAGCTAGATGATGTTCTACCTAAATGCATGACCTAGTGTCAAATATCATTTCAATGAAAGGTTTAAGGTTATATGAGGTTGATGTTCTCAAAGCGTACTAAACAATGAATTAGTCTTTCATGAGTTTTATGTTTCAATGTCTTTAAAGTATGTTTATGTACAATTTTTTTAGTTGAGCTAGAAGCTCCAATATTTTCAAATATATTTAAAGGCATGAATGATTTCAAAGGAAAGTTTATGAACCATGAGTTATGCAATGTTTAATACGATTTGAAATGCATAAGCATTCCCAATGATAATAAACTTTCAGATGATAGCTATTTGAAATGCTATGTTTTATGAGGAATGCTAATTTTTCTATGCAAAGTTTGGTTATAAATTATGTTTTAGTACCCTAGCTATGAAACCCGATACTGAAGGTTGTAAAGGTATCAGGGTCCATATTATCGAAGGAGACAAAGGCATATGAGGTTTATTCTGAAGGAGACAAAGGTAACAAAGGAAAAATCTCTACATGCATGTAAGAGTATTATTGAAGTTGTTGGTGAAGTAGATTCTATCTCAGCTAAGGTTTTCGACTATGGGAATGTAAGAAAAAGGAACTCCACCCAACTAAGGTTTAGAAGGGTACGAGGATTTTATTGATTGATGCATAAGATGTTTTCAGGGTTTTCAGAATTATTATTATCACATGATGATATTTTATTATTTTATGCACTTAGTAAAAAGCTTGTTTTAACCCTAAAACTATGAGGATGTTTTCAATGATATTTGTTTTATGAATCTTCCAGTTTAGCATATTAAGTTCTAAGTCTAGAAGTCTATGATTTAAGTGGACTCTGGTCTTCACTAGATTATCTGGGAGTCCGATGTTTTGCCATATGTGCACAAAAGATTTTTCTAAATTAAAGCTAGAAGAGCATACTAATGATTTAGAAAGTTGCTTGTAGAATGATTTTCCATAGAAAAGCCTATATTCTTAAACGTGTCATTCACTAAGCTTCTCAGCTCATGCTTTCCAAAGTTTTTGTCCCCCCCCTCCCCCTAGGTAGCCGGAGAGTTCCAGGATTCAAGGATTGTGGATTGCTTGACAAAGAAGGTTCAGTCTGCCACCATTGTAAAAGAGCTTGTTAGTCAGGTGTTAATCTGGAAGTGGTCGATAATTAGTCAGTCTCTACATAATTAGAGTCAAGGTTTGGCCTGTAATAAGCTATCTCGTAAATGATGATGTTGTAATTAGGGTATTGTGATTATGAGTTAAATTGTGTTCGGTGATAGAATTACTGATAAGCGGGTTCGCAGAGTTAAGCCCACAGTAATACAGGCTCATAAGATGTGAGGTTAACAGGTTCAGTTGGTAGTAGATGTCACAAGAGGGTTGGCATATGTTGTATTTACACCTTCTCTTAGGTTAAAAATGTGATCTGAGAGGAGATGTGACAACGTTGACTCTTCACAAATTGCTCGTAAGTATAGTTGGATCAAAATTACCATTTTACCTCTATAGTTACATTTAACTTCGTACCACTGATCCCTCTAATGAACTATTAATTATAGTCCAACTATAACCGAACTCCTCTTAGGCCAAAAGAAGGTGTGGCACCACATAGTTCAAGCCCTGGAATCGACTCTTAAGGGAGCAATTTATCTACTTAACCTAACAATAGGGAAGGAGAGAATTCCTTCTTATGTAGTTGTGTTCCCGGCTCCCCTATCAGACGAATCCCCAAAATAGTAGACTTATTGAGTTGGCGAATCTGGCCACTCCCATCCATACAAATCAAAGAACCACCCTCATAGGAAAGAGTTCATAATTCACTCAGGATTAAGGTCAAGTCACCTATGGTCATCTTGGTGAAATGTAAGTCTCTTCTAGCAACGATGTTATAAAGAGGGACTATTCATTTCATGGTCCGATCTTATACAAACTCTTTGTATAGGATACCCCCGCTCACAATTCTCCACATGAATGATTAGGATCAAATCATCTATAGCACTTTACAACAATTGTAATAACTACAAAGCAGGTCATATCCATAGTGTCACCAAGATAAGGTACCCAACCTTATCCATCTACTACAGACCGCTCAGGTTATCACTTAAACATAATTCGCCTATATGTTTCCACATACATATTTAAGTTACATCTAATAATCTTGGATCTTAATTTATTGGATTTTGGGTTAATACAATTAAATGTCAAATAAAATACAACTTATTTTATTAGATAAATAATAAGTTTATACAAATACAATTACAAACTACAAAACCACGAGATTTAGTGCATCAACCCAAACACACACATTTTGAGACATTCCGGAGGACATCCACTAAAGAAAGTCAACACAACTTAGAGCAAATTACAAAGGCCAACCTTAAACAAATATTCCCTAACTTCAAAACTCCAACAAAAGTTATAGGCTCCTTTTATAGTGCTTGAAGTTCCTCACTTCTTTGAACATTTTCGATATGGGATAACTACTCTTTTAATATTTTACTAAAATTCGAGGAATGAATGAAGAGGGAGGTGAAGAAGAGAGAGAGAGGTGAAGAAGAGAAGAAGGCATAATAGTGAATAAGAAACCTGGGAAATAGAAAGAGAGAGAAAACCCCCTTGTAAAGGGCTACAAGACAAAAGGGGCAGCAACCGTTAAAGGTAAAGTTTATAGAGTTATTCAAAACTGGCATGAAAGGCATCTTTCCAGTTTTTGGGCGAAACGTACTTTCTCATCTTCTCTTTCTAAGTAATACATATAATCCTTCCCACAAAACTAATAATATTCCACTTTCTTACAACTAATTACAACCCCAATTCAAAATAAATAAACAAGCCTTAAAACACAACTCTTGCACTATTAATGATTGATTAGTATGTTATTTATGCTGTTTAGCTCTTTAAAACAAAAACCCACTATTAAAGTGGGTAGCATCACTCAGGTTTGAATAAACATGCAGCAAAGCCTAACAAACCTCCCTCATCATTACGTAACATATAATAGGAAGGTTTGTCAATATGTGACCTCTCATAATCACCAAATACAAAATTGGTTGAACTACATATTTGTTGGGACAACAAATCTCCAAATATGTCTACAATGGTATCTACTTTGAGCATACACCATTATAGCTTTACTTTTGGTTTCACCCAAAAGGCTCGTACCATTGAAGATAATTGTCCTCCTTTATATACACGTGATCATTCCCTTATCTAGCGAATGTGGGACTTTGATTGCATTCTCAACAATCCTCCCCTCCAACAAAAGACCATCGAGCCTCCTATCAAAAAGTCATCTCATCAAATTGCACTTGAGCACACTGCTCATATGGAAGCCCAACCACGAATGGGTACCATCATGACCACATCTTTTGCGACTCTCCACTTTTTTATTCAACACTCGAGGATTCTACCAACATGGCTACATCAGGGCCTTCTTGATACCAATTTGTTATGAAATTGACAAATAAATAAAACAAAAAAAACATAAACAATAGAGAAAACAGATATTTACATGGTTCAATAACAATGTATTAGTCACATCCATAGGTAGAGGGAGAAAGAAATTTTATTATTAGAGAGAAATATCGTATTTTTAGATTGAGACACCTCCAGGATTAGATAGTATACATATAGTGCACTCCTCTAAATCTTAGGACCAAAATCATAAATACCAATATAATTTAGTTTTCAGAACTCTTGAATTTCTACTAGGGTGAATAGCCCCTAGACACCAACTTGCTAACCGGACAAACAAGACCCTACACGTGTTTGGTCATATAAAAGCTCCACATGACAAATTCAAGGTGGCTTTCCAAGAGTACTCACACATCGATCCAATGATGTAAAATTGGATATATCATCATAGTTTTTTCATGGATATCCGTGAATATTTAGACCAACTTACATGCATCCCAACTAATCTCATATATAATCTATCTAATCTTACAATATTTGAGTGTCTGATGAGGTCTCACGCGGCTGCTCTCTCTAACACAACATACATATAATCAGCTTCAAACGTGGTTACGATATACCAAATAATGCCAATCAATAGGATTATAGCTAGGCTTTGATAATATGCCAAATTGCCATGCATGGGGACTGTGTTCTTCAGACTGCCATCAATGCTTTATACACATACCCAATGTATTACTATATGTACGGTGTTTTCATACACTGTCTGTGTGTGTGTCTGTCTACATAAAAGAGAGAGATGGCTGTGTGATCAAACAAAAACAAAAACTCTGCAAATGGGAGCTACTCAATAATGGAGCCATTATACTTTATCAACGGCTGGACCAATTATAAATTCTCGGTTAAATTGCAAATACGATTCCTATGTAACGTTAAATTTATAGAAGTTAGAATTCAGTCTTATGAATCTAAGAAAATCCTCATAAATAATTCCTATATTTTAATAGAATTTTCATAAATAATCCATTGGATAAAATCTTTGTGAATAATCGCTACTACCATAGAGACTACTATTATATTTATGGAGCTTTTATCTAACCGTTGATAAATTCTAATTATAAATCATAAAGACCAAATTTTAACTTTTTCCAAAATATAGGGACCAAATTTACAGTTTAACCTAAATTTTTATATACACAAAATGTTTTCTTTTTAGTACAACATATGGGTGTTGAGATTTTAGTATTTATCACTTTACAGAAAGAATTAAATGTCTTAACTATGTATGTGAGAGAGAGAGAAAATTTGTATACCTTAGACTTGTAACATATATCTTCGCTTTTAAAGTGTCTAATAGGTTCTCAAACTTTCAATTTTGGGTATAATAAAATTCTTGAACTTTCAATTTTATATCTAATGTCCCTGACATATTCAAAAGTTTTTAAAACAACTATAATCCATTAGAAATAAAGTTGAATAGTATTTCTAATTGAATCATAAACTTTCAATTTTGTGTTTGATAGATCCATAAATTTAAAAGTTCATTATTCATTAGGTAAATGTGATCCATTAGATACAAAATCAAAAATTTAAGTACCTATTAGATATATTTTTAAGTTTGGAAGCTTATAGATAGTTTTGAAAATTCATTTAACTCGTAATTTTCAACCAATATAAATAGTTTTAAATTTTTATTAGGAAATTAAAAAAATAGAGATCAAAAAACTGTTAAACCTAAAGAGGCATTTGGGTGAACCTAGGAATATTAAGCCTGGAGATTAGAGTTTAGGTAGCTAGATTTAAGAAAACTATGTTTAGAGTGTGTGTTGGACTGCAGGCTTAGGAAGCATTGGAAATTTTTAAATCTTGAGTTATGTGATTTTTTTTATTTAATCAGTATTTAGATTTAAATTAGTTTAAATTTGTCATCTTAATTATTTTAATATAGTTAAATTTAAAATAAACTAAAAAATTTAGAATAATATTTTTAAAAAAAAAAATTAATAGATATTTGATTAAAATTATAATTTATTTAATTTATTATTTTAATAATTTGATATTTTGATTTTACTATGTTTTGAAATAAAATTTCATAGACTTTTGTTCATTTTAACTATGGAATATCGAGATTTTTTACCATAATATGCTAACTTCAAATTGAAATTACTAGTATTTTAATCTTAAATTTAATTATTGAAAAAATTATAGTTTTTTTTATCAAATTACTTTTGAAGAAGAAAATCATAAATTTTGAATTTTAACTTTTATTTGGTTGCAAAGTTGTTTCCAACATTTTAATCCTTGAATTTAAACAATGATTCTAGGTCTTCGAGCTAGTTAAATTGACCAATGAAAAAAAATAAAAATACATTAACTTAAATTTGGGCTTTCTATACATATAGTCTAAATAAATATACCTAATTACACAATTGCGATCTAATGGGCTATTATTTTCACACAAATCTTTTTCAGTTCTCCTTACTATTCAATTTTGATAAATATAATAATAATAATAATAATAATACCAAAAGAAGCATGTAAGGGAAGTTTATTTGATATATATAGCACTATATATTCGAATTTTCTAGATTTAAATCGGTGTATATTTGAAAAGTGCATGAACAATACAATTTATACAATATATCGTCTTAGAACTATTATTTCGATGTATATTTACATTTTTCAATATATATATAAATACATCAAAAAATAAACCATGATATATGTGATATATATTTACATCAATTATTTCAATTTTCACTATATTACCAATATATTTGACTTATATTTGAGATCGCAGTAGATAAGTAATCGATTTTCAACTAGGAAAAATAGAAGAAAATAAACAAAATCTCATAAAATGAAGGAAATATTAATTTAAACAAAGAAGGGAAGAGACTAAATTAAAAAATATATATATATAATCTACTAATAATAATAATAATTAAAAAAAAAACTTCAAAAGAAAAAGTGTATTTTAAAAAACAATATTGTAATTGAACAAAGGCGTGTTTGGAATGATTTAGAAAAAAAGATTTTCAAAAATTATTTTTTTTAAAACATTTTAATAAAAACTATTTAAAATAAAAACACAAATATGTTTGAAAATTCTTTTTGAAAAGTATTTTTATATACAAGCTTATTTGATTTGTTATATACTAAAAGTGTTTTTATTGATGTTTTTCAAGGTTAGTCGGTGGAGACCAAAGGTTGGCTGGCGGTAACCGCTAGAATTGATGGCCAGAAGTTCGCCGGCGGAGTCGTCAGAAGTGGCAGCCAGAGGTTGGACGACGACGGTCATCAGAAATGATGGTTGGAGTTGGACAGAGGCAATTATCGAAGGTAGTGTCCAAAAGTTAGCTAACAAACTTTTTAAATTAAATTAAAAGAAAAAAAAAAGCATACTATTTGTCCTAAATAAGGGTTAGGTTTAGGGTGCCTAACCCATCCAAACCTAATCCTCGAAACAAATATCCGAAAAGAATTGTGTAATGAGTTTATTTTCTAAGATAGGATGATCATAATTGGGGTGAATAGTGTTAGATAAGACATTTATTAATTTCTCTCTCTCAGTGAGGAAGAGAGACAAAATTACCACATTCCTTCTTTTTTTTGGTCTATATTAGAGGAAAATATTTTGGAAAATTATAATAGGTAGCAAATCTAAAATCTATAATTGTAAGCTCACCTTCAATTTTTAGAAATGGGCATACATGGCAAAAAATTTAAATAAGAATGCTTCAATATCTAAATTTGAAATCATAAGGCTGCCTATTAATAATGATGCAAGTCTATGAAATTTTGTCCTGTAATATATCCCATTGGAATACATGAAATTCTGGCCTTTTTTTTTTAATGCAAGAACTTTTGGCTTTTAATTTGAATACATAATTTTATGGAAGAAAAATGAAAAATAATATATAAACAGACAAAACTAGTGTACTGTCCTTACTAAACATAAAGAATGACTTTGTAAATGCAATTTGTCAAAATCAACTCATTGTTTTTTTTATCTTTCTTTATCTATTTTAAACTCTATTATTTTTTCTTTAGATTATGAAATTATATTTTTATCAAATAAAGAAAACAAATGTGGTATTTTCCATTTGCCATTTTCAAATCTTTTATATATATTATATATATATTAAAAAAAACTTTCTTTATTTTCTTTCTGGTCTTCGGATTTTGTTTTTAAATAATTGAGACTGAAATCTAATTTTCTGCGGTAATTTTCACCTTTTCCATTTTTGGTGGTGAGAATCAAAACATATCATATTGATTTTTTAAAATATATTTATTTGTCTTTTTCTTCTTATGCGGTTTCATATTCTTTCCTAAATTTTCCTTTTTTCCATTTTCCATTTTCAAATCAATTGTCTTAGACGTGAGTTTTGATTTGCATGAGATATTAAGTATTTTGTGATTATCATGTGATTAGTATATGATTGTTACCTTATTGTTATCTCTGCTTATCATGTGACTTTCATTAGAAATTAAGTACTTCGTGATTTCTATCTTATTACCATGTGACTTCGTGATTTCTATCTTATTACCATGTGATTGTTATGTGATTGTTCATTAGATATTAAATACTTTGTAATTTCTATTTGATGACATATGACTGCTATCTAACTGATATTTGTTACATCTATCATAATACTTGATCAGTAGGCAATATCAAAAACTACTATATGTCAAAGAATAAAAAGTAATCAGAATTCAATCAAGAGGGTAATACCAGAAACTACTAATTAATTGACAAAAGAATAAAAGGTAATCAATAGATAATCAGAAGGCAATTAGAAGGTAATCGACCGAAAATATAAAAAATAACTAAGTGTCTAAGAATAAAAAGGAATCAAATGTCAATCAAACGAAAATTTAAAAAACTACTAATCAGATAGCAATCACATATAAAATCAGATGGCAATCAAATTACAAGCGGAAGTCAGTGAATTATGATCGTATGGGTGGGATTTGCCATGCTTGCAAAAAAGCAAAAACAAGAGATATGCTCCAAATTTTCAATGTATTTTTTATTAAAGTTGCAATTGCTCCACATATTTTTGTATATATATAGTATGAAATTACCCAATAATATATATAAATAAATAAAAATGTGTATGTATGTGTTTACATATTTGCATATATATATATATATACCTCTATTTGATGATAATCACAAGCACCCATCAACATCCATCATGATGCCTTCTCACTGCATGAAGACATTGAATTTAGTATATTATATTTACCTCTAGAAAAGGGAACTGAAATCATATATCAAACAAACAACCCAGAAGAAAAGAAACTCTTCTTCTTTTTAAAATCTCTCTCTTTCTCTATTCTATTATCTCCTAACAGTGTATTGTTTTTTGCAGCCAATATAACAATAATCATGAAGACCTCATTTGAAGAGGAAATAAGGCAAAAATCATCAAGTGCAAGAAGAAAAGGAAACAACAGTAACAATAATCAAGATTATGATAAGAAAGAATCAGCAGCTTTGAGATGCCCTAGATGTGATTCCACCAACACCAAATTTTGCTATTACAACAACTACAGTCTTACACAGCCTCGCCACTTCTGCAAGACTTGCCGGAGATATTGGACTGAGGGTGGAGCCTTGAGAAATGTTCCAGTTGGTGGTGGCTGCCGGAAAACCAAAAAGCTCAAATCTTCTTCCTCTTCTTCTTCTTCTTCCTCCGCCAAATTCTTCACTGGAATCTCGTCGCTGCCGCCGCCATCCGTTGATTTTGGTGCCATTGGAGGAGGTTCTTCCTTGCATCTCGCATCTTCAATTGAATCTTTGAGCTCTCTAAATCAAGACCTTCATTGGAAATTACAACAACAACGCTTCGCTATGATTTTTGGAGATCATGAACAACAACAACAACAACAAAACAAGGATAATCATCAAAATCACAAATTTTTTCAACCCATTTTGTTTCACAATCTACATCATCAAAAATCAGCTGCTCCATTTACAACAACAACAACTACTACTACTACTACTAGTGATGACCAATGGTTGTTTCCAAATCAAGTGATTGCTACAAACAACATAGCTTCAAGATCAGGTGATGATGGGAGTGTGTGGAATAATGATAATAATAATCATCATAATAATAATCATAATCATGGTGGAGTAGTTCAAGCTTGGGAAGATTTGCCTCATTTCACTACTGCCTTCCCCTAAAAGTAGATCAAACCACGGGGGAATAATAAATTTGCATATTATATATGCAGTGTTCTTATATATTTTTAATCCAATTTACTTGTGTTTCTAATTTACTACTTTTTATTCTGTGTTTCATTCCAAAAAGTATGATTATAAGAAGAAATTAGTGTGAGATAGCATTTTCCATAACTTCATTTGTTTTTGCTTTTTATGCTGATTAAATCCCATGTTGTATTTAGGTTATTTCATTCAAATATATATATAACCCTTTTTTTATATATATACTCTCAAACCCAATTATGTGGACGGAAGATTCTTTTAAATCAACCCCTCATGTCTTTTCCTTATACATATCTATGTTTTTCTGCCTGGGTTTATAAAGTAATTTGGTCATTTGCATATACAAAATTTGAACTTTGATCCACATTATAATTAAATTTACTATAATTTATTAGCTTACACTTTTGAAGTGATTTAACACGGTATCAAAGCAAAAGATCATGTGTTCAAACTCCTACAATCGTTAGGTACTATAGCCCTCCAAATATGTCTAGAAAATTGTATGATATTGTCTAGTACTTTTGGCATAAAGTGTGCATGACTTTACTTTTTGGTTTCGTCCGAAGGTCTCAAACCTAATGGATGTAGTTGTTATCACCTATATGGGAGTTTGGTTGCATTCCTATTCATTCAATGTCATTTTTCCTTTTATATTAATAAGGATCTATATGATAGCATAACAATTTTATTTTTAATTATCTTTTTCTAGTTAAACTACCTTTCTTATAGTGTGTCGATGTTTTCTTTCTCCTAAATTCTATACTATAAGTTGTTTTCACCAACGTTTCTGAGTTCTAAGTGAAATTTTAAAGACAAGAAGACAATTTTTTTTTAAACCAAATTTTGTGAAAAGTAGATAATAAAACAAAAGAAAAATTAAAAATCAAATGATTAATGGACTTAAGCTTTTTTAAGTTGATGGGTGATTTAAGCATGTAGGAATATATACATATGGTTTATGTATTTCTTTGTTTGGTTGATTGGGATGTGATGAGAGTGAAAAAACCTTTGGACAGTTATTAAAAACTACAACTTAATAGCATATCTTTGATTTGTTTTATGTAGAGAGAATGAGTAGAAGAGTAGTACATTTATGTCTACAAACTCAGTGTGTCAGAGTCTTTAGATATCAATCTTTATCAGAGGAGACTTAATCTGAGCCTCACTGAAACATTATTATGTCAATATATACAAATATAAATGAAACATATCACACAGTGGCAGTATGATTTTTGCAGCCTATAAGCTCCTTCAGGGCCTTCAGTAAATAGCCTTTCTTTAGCCTGAAAACCTTTTTCTGAACCCTCTTTGATAATTACACACATACTGTACTTTCTGCCTTTGGGATTGCATTCAATCAAGAATGAACTGTCAATTTTAGAGAAAGGGCTTAAATGTTAAGGGTTGGCTTAATGTAAGGAGAAAATAAGAACGAAAAAAAAACTTGAGTGCATTTTAAGCCGCACTTATATTTATGCATTTCATTAGATTGTACAATTATAATTTGTTACTTTTTTTAAATGTTTTAATTCATTTTTTATGTGTGTGATGTCTTAAGATGCACTAAAGCTTTTAATACCTTCTTTTTTAGTTAAATTATAATAAATACCCTTAAATTTTGTCTTTTTTTTTCAAAAATACCCTTGAATTTTCATACATTTCAAAACGTCCATTGCAATAGAAATTCTTTAGAATTTTAAATAAAAATTGAGACTTCAAACTGTGACAGTGATCTAAATTTTCTTTTTAGGTCACTCTCATACCATTTCTTCTTTAGAACAAAATACTAAAGGAGAAATGGATCAGAGAGAGTATCGGAACATCTCAACTAAGTTAATACCTCATTAACACCTTCGTCATACTCCGAAACCAGTAGCGTTACATTTCATAAAGAGAGTTATATACAAAAAGCTAGAGGAAAACTCCAAATAAGAGTAAAATGAAAATGAAGCAGAGGTATAGGCTACAAAAATACCTTCCAGTTTAAGACAATAGAGGAAGCATCATAAAATTATAAAGTAGAGAAAACCTTGTTCTCCAAAGCATCGTAATCACTATCATATCATTCATATCTCGGTTTTCATCTAAAATTTTAAAGAATTTCTACTCTAAGAGTATTTTTCAAACATTTGTGAAATTTGAGGAATACGATTGATATTTTTAAAGTTATAGGGGTATTTTTTAAATAAATGGTTATAATTTAACCTTTTTTTTTTATAGGGTGTTGGAGATTGAGCCACCCTTTTAAGAGCTACTTGTTAACTTAGCATCTCTTCTTGTGTACTACTACTGCCTCTCTCTGGTTGTCTAAGAGAGAGCAAGATGCTTTGCCCTTTTTTATTTTTATTTTCTTTTTCCTTTTTTCCTTCCATTGAATCGTTGCTTTATCTGCCACTCATTTGCTTGTTTTTACCATTTGGTGAAAGCCTCAAAGGGGTTTTGGGCTACACTTTAATCTCCACAAGGTTATGTTTTTAAATAATAATATTTTAACCTATAATGTAAAAAAATAATAAATAATAAATAATACTATTACCATTTGTTTTCGGCGAAGACCATTAGTACTATGTTTAAAAGATACTCTATCTTTTAAAAAATTTCAATACTATCCTTAAACTTAAAAATATATATATATATATTTAAAAATATAATTACTATTAGTATATATGCAAAAATCTTTAGTGCCTCGTAAAAATTAAAAAAAATAAAAAACTCTAAACTTTCAAAAATTGAATTAGTGTCCTTAACCTATGTTAGTACAATCAATTTCTTTGAAGTTATTTTGAGTTTAAAAAAAACAAATTTAAAAACAACTCGTATAGATACCCTCATTTTTTTCGTATATAGATACTCTCATCCCCTATCAATTTTTTTAGACCAATTTACTCAACAGCTAAACATAACCTAAAACTTCAAGTGAAAAAATCCTACAAAGTCCCAAATCCAACATCTAGCCTCAAAACTCAACATAATGATGCATCGCCAAATACAAAAAATGCAAAACAAAAACAAAAACATAAAAATTGACAAAGGAATAACATCTTCGAACTTGGAAAACATTATATTCGTAATTGATTACAACAGATAGACTAATTTGAACTGCAAAAAGAATCATCAAAATCTCCATTGCTAAAAATTTGAATAATGCATATGTTTTCTTTCTTTTTCCTTCTACTGGTTGTCATCAAATTTATGAACTAAATTCTTAACGTGTCTCTCTTTTTGTGTATAAAACTCAAACAACATATTAAAATACGTTTCAACTATTAATGTACAACCTTGTTTTAAAACATTTAAATACTATAAGGTCTACCAAGTAGTTTCATTATTGTTTTTCTTCTTAATAGCCTATATACCTTAACTGAACATGGTAGTTTTTGAGATTAGGGAATGGAAGAAGGGAAACAAGAGGATATTGAAGAAGAGAGGGAAAAAAAACATTAAAGTGTTAGGTCATAAATTGAAGGGTGATTGGGTGTACATAGTCATAAACGATTTTTATCTATATACTAATGATAAGAGCATTTTTTAACTTTTTTTAAGCTAAGAACATAAATGCAACTTTTAAAAATTCAAAGGTATTTTTGAAATGGAGTACCATACGGTTTCTATCCACATACGAGCAGTAAGGTTATATTGAACATTTTATAAGAGTCTAGGATGGTATTATTGAAACTTCTAAAAGTTCATGAGTAGTTTTCATCCAAAATTAACCGTAAGAATATTTTTAACTTTTTCTCGAAAGTTTACCCTAATTATAATACCTTCTTACAATGAGATTTTATATATATATATATATATATATATATATATATATATATATGGTTGTGCATGGATTGCATAAGAAACGTATGAAAAGGGGCAAGTGAGTAAACGTGATAGAAGTGAGGGACAGCGTGGGATAACCAAACCTTTCTTTTGTTAGAATTTGCAAACTGTCATTTTAGAGGTCATGCAAGCACCTCATGACTTTTCATATATAATTTTACCTGAAACTTCAAAAAAAGAAACCCTAAATTAAATTTATACTTTTTAAGAATATTAAATAAATAAATAAAACGTTTATTCTTTTCATTTCTTTGTTGAATAATAGACATTGATTATACAAGGAAGAAAATTTGTCGTCACACTTTTCTTTCTCTCTCCCTCACTATTGATTTTTTAATCATTTCCAATACTAATTATTATTAGAGGTGTGTTTTTTTTTTATGCTTCAAAGATTTCAAATATAATGAATTTTAAATGAATTTTGTTAATTAAAGAAATAGAATGTTGTTTTCCCGGTTGGATTTGGTAGGATTTTATAAGTTTTTATAGATTTATTATAATTTAACTTTAAAAGAAAATTTTTTATTACAGAAATAGCAAAAAAATATTGATAGACTTCCATCGATATTTATCAATGATAGAAACTGATAAAAGTCTATCATTAATAGAGGTTGATAGAAGTTGTCAGTGACATAAACGGATAGAAGTCTAAAAATGATTCAATTTTGTTATTTTGTGTAATTTTCCTTATTTTTCTATTTTTGAAAATTCTCCAAATTTAAATTTCTATTAATAATTCATAATCAAAAACCTATATTTAATAAACTATAGAAAATACTACATTAATAAGATCCATTCGGTAACTTTTTTTTTTTTAGAATTAAGCCTATAAATAATACTTTCATCTCCGAATTTCTTTCTTTAATATCTAATTTTTACAAAAAAAAATTTTTTTTGAAATTTGGCTAAGAATTCAACCATTATATTTAAATAGATGCAAATATAAGAAATTTGGAGGAAATTAGCTTAAGTTTCAAAAACCAACAACGAATTGATTACGAAACATGACCTAAGTTTTTAGTTTTTTTTTTTTTTTCATTTTCAAACACAAAATTTTAGAAGTATTTATTTATAATATTTTTCTTTTCAAAAGCACAAAATTTAAAATAATTTTCGGAACTTTCGCTCCAAACGGAGAGTAATTGTTGTGGACAAAAAATATAAATAAATAAATAAACCACTTTTTAAAATTTTAAAAAATCACCTTGATTGGCACCCATATAAATTATACAGTGTTTTGCGTTAAATGAGTAACCAAAGACGGTGTCGTTATGTGGAAATGAATGGCCGTTACATCGATTTCTTCGCAACTGTTCTTTTTTTGGTCCGTTTTTATTCTCAGGTTTAAAAACAGAGAGAGCTTTGCTTTATAACGTGAAGAGTTGATTATTTGCCTCAATAAAAATTTTTAATTAATAAATAAAATTGCCAAGTAGGGTTACTCTTGTTTTAATTTTTTATTTTTTATTTTTTTATAATTATGTTTGTTCAACAATTATCGCGAATCTAATTTAGATCATTATAATACATATTATTTAATAAGACCTCGTTTGGTAATTATTTGGTTTTTTATTTTTATTTTTGAAAGTTAGGTTTATTTCATCCACGTTTCATTCAATAATTTATAACCTTTAAGTGCAATGGTTGAATTATTAGCCAAATTCTAAAAATAAAAATAACATTTTTAAAAGCTACTTTTTGTAGGGGAAATTATTTGAAATAGTAAAACTGTTAAAAAATATTTACAAGATGTGTAGCAAAATTTTAGAACTATCAATGTCTTTCATTTTTCTAAAATTTTGATAGTTTTAAAATTTTGCTATATTTTGTAAATATTTTGGTTAATTTTTTCTATATTTAAAAAGAGCCATTTTTTTAGTTCTCAAATTTTGGCTTGGTTTTTTAATATATTGTTGAAAAGTAGATGACAAACGAAGAAATTTGGAGGTAGACATAGTGTCCATAAACTTAATTTTCAAAAATAAAAACAAAAAACAAATGTCCCGTTTGATAACTATTTTGTTTTTTGTTTTTTGTTTTTGTTTTTTGAATCTTTATTAAGTACAATGATTGAACTTTTAGCCAAATTCCAAAAACAAAAACTAATTTTTTCGTTCTCAAAATTTGGCTTAGTTTTTAAAAAAATTGGTGAAAAGTAGATAATAAAGAAAAAAATTTTTGAGATGGAAGTAGTGCACATAGGCTTAAATTTCAAAAACAAAATGGTTATCAAATGGGACCAAAATGATTATCAAACGGGACCAAAATGATTACTAAACGGGGCTTAAATTATGTCTGTATTCACATTGTAACTCCTAATTTTGGTATTCATTAATTTGGTGAAAGCTAAAGAGAATGGGACTGATAGAGAAAAAGATGGTTCTTTCTTTAGGGAATATTTTGAAGAAAGGAAACAATGACGAATGATTGTATTCTCTTTGTAACATTCCTCTATTCTAAAATCATTAAAAGAAGATGAGGTAGCAAAACAATTAGTGAAGCCAACTCTTTAAAAAAACAAACAAAACAATCTTAGGTCCTTTTGATAATTATTTGATTTTTTATTTTTGTTTTTTAAAATTAAGCATATAGATACTACTTTTACCTCTAAATTTTTTTCTTTGTTATCGACTTTTTACCAATAGTTTAAAAAACCAAGTCAAAATTGGAAAACTAAAAAAAAGTAACTTTTAAAAACTTGTTTTGAATTCAACCATTGTACTTGAGAAATATGCAAATCATTGTAAGAAATAGGGAGAAAATAGACTTAATTTTCAAAAACTAAAAACTAAAAACAAAATGGTTGTCAAATGTGACCTTAATAATTTATTTTTTAAAGAATTAAAATCTCAAATGGTTGAGGGTTGACTTAGGCGGCCAAAGCCCACGGGGCCAAGCCCATGGATACCAGAAGAAGACATAGGGAAAACTGTGTCCCAAAAGAGAAATGTCAACGTCACAAGATTTGGGTTGACCAGCTAAACTAGTGAATATACACCAATTAGGAAATAATCAAACCGGACAAGGACTAGCACCCTGTAACCTCAAACACCAGAAACATCCCTAACTCGTTGGCGTTACATGCAACCAGAGGCATGTGTCAAAAGAAGGGCCTATAAATTAACACTCTATTTGACCACCCCAATGGGGAGAGTAAGTAATTTTCAAAGGAGAGACCAGGAGAAATCCGACCTTACTTCTTTTGTGCTTAGTTGAATAAAACACTCTTTATACTAACTTCAACATCAAAGTATAATAGGCTCGACACAACACCGATGCGAGGATCTCTCATGCAAGTCAGCTTGGAGTATCTCGAGACCAGATTAAAAAGGAGAGAGTCAAAGTTCAAGCCCACTAGAGATCCACAATGAAGCCCAATGTAAACAAAATCCAAGCGTCAATACAAATTATTAGTCAACTAGTCAAATAATTTTGCCAACTCAACGTCAACAATTAGTAATCCAGTCAACATTTCGTTAGTTGAAAATTAATTTAATGACTATCCAGAATCATTTTGAAAACTATAAAACTGGCGTTTATATTTTGAAATCTCTACCAAATCAACATTAACTCAAATCAAAAGTATTTATTAGCAAACCTTTTGTTTGTTTTGTGTTGTCTAAATAGCAAGTTGTCTATAGAATTTTATTATCCGGCAACAAAAAAATAAAGCTGCCTTTAACTGAAAACTCGTTGGTATAGGACAATAGGTTACGCTGACAAGAAAAATAATTAATCATAACTAAAAATGTGGTTGTTGAAAAGACATACTCGCGGACAAGATACTCATTAATTTTGTCCACGCATTCAAGTTTTCAATGGTAATGTTGAACAATAAAGGAAAGAAAATAATTAAAAATGGCCATTAAAATAGTGTCTTTTAACAAATTTTCCTAACATAAATAGTTTTTTGAATAATTTAGAAAAAACACAATATATTTTAAATAAACGAAAAATTAATTGATAATTAACTCTCAACTCCAAATAGGAAGACGGACTGCCACTCCTTTGAATTCATTGCTTAAGATTCTGTTTAGATTGATTAGAGAACAAAATATTTTTCAAAAAAGTAATTTATATTTAAACTCTTCTCATAAAAACAGTTTAAAATAAAGTTTAAAAATGTTTTAAAAATTATTTTAAGTGATTGTCAAATATTTTATTTTTTTAAAATAAATTATTTTCAAAATTAAACACTTTAAAAGTTAAACCAAACACACCCTTATCCTACGAATCTTACCGACAAAGCTTCAAACAAATATATCCAACATGATAGAAATGTTAGATCAGTTGTGACAATTAACCACAAAAATAATGAATATCGGCGTATGCAGTTTATTTCCATCAAAAAGGAGGAACTCAGACACTTGCAGGTCATTTCACTGCAAATCACAACTATGATTCAAAAAGGAAATTGCTTCGCAAGAAACATACATTCTAACACATAATTATTGCCAATTCGTTTCTTCCCAGAAGCAAAATAATAGACGCAACTCAAAGGCAGCTAGCTAATTGATTACATCAAGAACCAGCTTGCGGGACTTGAAAACTGACCACTTCAATCGGCGGTAATATGCAGCCTGAAGTAGAGCCAGAGAGAGCACAAAGATCCATTTGAATCCCATCTGCCATTCAAGGGCACAAAACATCAGAAAAGAGAACTAGTAACAGTGTCCAACAAAAGCCAATATCTGTTTTAGTATGTATGCAAGTTACCAGCTTCCTTTCTTCCATTTCTGGCTCAGCAGCCCATGACAAGAACGATACAACATCTTTCCCCATCTGTATTACACACAAACATAGAACTCATCACTCAAGATACAAAAGATCCATCAATATTTGAGCAAGAAGATGCTCAATCAGCCCAGGCAGATTTGGGCATTCATAATACGTATTTTTTATCGATATAACTTATAAACTCTATGTATTTTGCAGACTAACCTGTGCTTCTGTAGCAGGGGTACCATCTTCATATTCAACAGCTCCATCATTAAGCATCTTAGGCATCGCAATTGCTCCCCCAGGGAAATAAGGGTTATAGTGCAGACCATCTCGGATCTACAAAACCATTCAAAGTATTCTTCAGAATTGAGAAGAGTTACCAAAAGATGGAAAATAATCCATGTTTGCTTTTTGGTTGAAAATATTTGATTTGTGTCCAATCCTAAGTTTTGAATGACTGCTCAATTCCTATTTCAATCAGCAACACTAAGAACTAATGTTTTACAAAGATTCAAGAGTAAAAGGCTCGTTTCATATTTAATGAAGATTAGAATACTCATAAATGAGCATAAAAGGCAAAATAGATCAAATTCGGATAAAAGATGCTCCATCAGACTCCAAAATAAACAACAAAACAAAACCAAAATCAATATGCACGAGCCAACGATTTAATAACAATGAAGATGCACAACTTCAAAAAATGTGCTGCCTGAATCTAAATTCCAACTATTTGACCGAGGAGAGTTACTACAATTTTTCTACAATTGAATAAGCATTTGACATTCCACTTGCAGCTTCTGAAGCCACAAGGAACATCCATCACCCACACTAAAAACAAACAAGTATGCTATTAGGTTAATTTGAGCCTACAAATATGAGGATATGCAATATGTAGATATCTGTCCCCTGTGAACTGTGCCCACACATTAGATCACAATTGATTGGAAATAAAAAACATCTACAACTAAGCTAACTAAACTAAGCTCACGTTAAATAACGTAACGTAGCAGAATGCAGAATAAAGATAATCATATATCTTCTGCTCACAGAAGTCCAATACAATTGTACGTGTCTGAAAACTGTATGTGGCAAGATATACATAAGAACATCCTTTGGAATTCATTAAAAGTACAGTGGCCTAAAACTTACCGAAACACCAGCAGGTGGATCACGATAACCAGTAAGAAGGGCAAATACATAATTCTGACCATTATGACGAGCCTGAGAGGGAAAGAGGTAAATAGCTTTAGGACAAAGTTTATGCTCAAATACTCTACAATCTAATATACATACATATATATCATTTCCTTTTGTATCTCCAACGGGGAAAAGAATACATATCAAATGAACAAAATTTGGTTAAAAAACATCCATGATTGAATATATATGATCTTACTTTCTAATTTCTATGACTATAAGAATGATGAAGAAGAATTACTTTTGTGATAAGGCTCAGATCCGGAGGGTATGCTCCACCGTTAGCAAATCTAGCAGCTTGTTCATTTGCATATGGTTGAGGAAACCGATCACTGAGTTTACCCGGACGAGTGAACATCTCACCCTCATCATTGGGTCCATCAACTACCTCAATTTCAGCAGCCATTGCTTTTGTTTCCTCTTCAGTATATGCAACACCAACCAAATCACGGTATGATATTAAAGACATGGAATGACATGATGCACAAACTTGTTGGTAAACCTGATGTCCACGACGAATCCTGCAAAAGCAAAATCGGCCTTAGAGCATCAACAAATTGATGGAGAAAATGTGAATTTTCAGTTTGATATTGGCAGAGAATTTTGAACAATTCCAGTTTCGCCTAGTGTTTCTAGGGAATGTTTTAGCCTTTGGGACTCCTTGATCAAGCAAAGATCTTATGGGAGAATGTTGCTTTTGGCTAGCGTGGCCTTCATAGGTTTAATTGTATATAGAGTTTTGCCTTGTTAGGTTCACTTGGAAAGTAATCGTAGATTATTTGCTAACTTGTGTAGGAATAAGGAAGAGCTTTGGGATCTCATTAAAATATGGGCTTTCTAAAGAGTTTTTCCTCCAATTTGTTTTGTAATTTACAACTTCTACTGGATATGAACCAAACAAAAGAACTTTTTTGTACTCCTTTCAATAGACAATTCCTTATATCCACCTTCTTAAACATTATCTGGGTTAAATATTTAAATGCCATTGCCAATTGGAAGACTTTTCTATAGCTTCTCGTCCCAACTTTTGAAATCTGGGATCTAATCAAGTTATGGAGTTCAGAGTTTACTTCCCATCTTTTTCGGAAATTACAGTTTCTTCTAGATAATTAGAACTTAAGGTTACAATTTGACAACCTATAGAACAAATCCTGTTCAAGTAAGGTCGTACCAAATGGAAAAATAATTAAAATCCCTCAAGCTTTGGGACAATTTCTTGCAATTTCTGTTTCCAGTAAGAATAACCTTTTGTAATGCTTTCTTGCTTAAGGAAAAAATTTAGCATTTACGCTTCCCGGTCCTTGATTCTTGGATCTTGTTTAATTATGGCTACCTTTACAGTTTTCCTTCCAGGTTTTTTTCTTTTTCAATTATGCCATTGACTCATTGCAATTCCTTCTTGATACATTCAAATTGGAAGAATTTTTTAACCATTTCACTATCAATGATTCAATATGATGATGATGATGATGATGATGATGATGATAACACATCAATAAGAATAAGGAGAACATGAAGATGATGATGATCAATATGCACACTCTAAGGTTCGGCTGTCCACTAATGTAAAGTTTCTAAATAGTTAAATGAACAAGGACTGGCAACCATCTCTTCAAGACAGAAGACATAAGAAGGTCATCAATTCGCTAAGACGAGCCATATATCTATTGCCACAGATCAATCATCAATGAACGACTATTGACTACCATGAATGAGCAGTCATCTTCATGTCAAAACAGGGGTTTCTATAATAGATTGTTGTACTTGTAATATAATCCATCTAAATGAACTAAATAAAAAAGAAAATCCTTAATAAAATGTGAAGAACATTGAATACCAGGCTTAAAACACTAAGGTGATAGTTGTGAAATCCTTAATAAAATGTGAAGAACATTGAATACCAGGCTTAAAACACTAAGGTGATAGTTGTGAAATCCTTAATAAAATGTGAAGAACATTGAATACCAGGCTTAAAACACTAAGGTGATAGTTGTGAAATCCTTAATAAAATGTGAAGAACATTGAATACCAGGCTTAAAACACTAAGGCGATAGTTGTGAGACTGATGGTGAAGTAAATATAGGCTGAAAAATTCAGACGATTCTATAAAGCAAGGAAAAAATGAAAAGTCATCATCATATCTTACGAAGCATGATCGTATGAGCTCAAAATACCCTGGTGAGGCCAGGGGTAGTTTGGACACTCCAAACCATGTTCTGCCTCATCAGCAGATGCCAAAGTTGCAAAACTGAAAAACCCTGAAATGCCTGCTCCAAGGAGAGCCAGCCTTCTAAAGGAGTTCATCCCAGCAAAGCCAGCTTCCTGATTCTTTGAAATAAGGGATGAGGTCAATGGAGGGGTCTGCACAAGTAAGGTACAGCAACCACAACTAATTATCAACTAATCTAGACATAAAATGATGTCACTGATAAAGTATATGGAAAAAGTTCTCTCATAACTACGGGCATAATTCACCTCCTACTCAATGTAAATTCTTGTGACACCAAGACTGTTCCCAAGGTCAAGCATTATAATAACTATTTTTATAAATTATCTAACATATATTTAGTGGTGGAAAAAATAGAAAACTTAACCAAAGGCTTATTGGTATAGTTGAAGACAAAAAGTGACAAGCTAAAGTGCTTACTGAAGATTGAGATGGAAATTTCCTCAGCAACTGCCGGATCATTCCTCCCCCAGCCATTTCAGTTACGAGTTCTACAAATTATTCACAAAAAATGAAGATAAATTAGTCACATAACTGATAACTTCTTTAAGGAAAAAGAAGTCAAAGGGAAAAGGCGAACACATATGTACTTCAAATGAAAATTTTCTGCTAATCATAGAATCACTGCCACCAAAAATGTTTGTAAAAATATAAAGGATTATCAATTTCAGTGATAGAAGAATCAAACTTTTCTTAACCATGCTGTGACAAACTACTAACGCTTAGAACCCCATTTTATATGTATCAAAATTCAAAACAAATAAAAACCCCCATGTCATGGAACATATACCTTTACACGGAAGAATTGCCAAAATTATCCAATCACAAAGGTGTATACAATCACAGAAATGAAGGCTACAAACTGAATCTAAAACACGTCATGAGATGCTACAAAACCTAGCCCCAGAAGTGAAAACAAAGAGGAACAGAAAGCATAGATCCGTGGAGTAATCAGATAACGAAGAAGATAAGAAAAGGATTAATAACGTGATCCAATGGGATTATCGGCGCAAAGCAAACAGGAGTGTGCTAAGAAGGGTCAAATAACCTGTCGAAGCTCAGGGATCCGATGGAGAAGTAGTGGTCCTTGGCAAATTGCAGCTAAGGGGAAGAAAAATGAGAGGGTGATATCAATGGGTTAGAGTCAGAGATGGCTGCTTGGCCCAACAATGTTGGATGGGCTCGCATGGAGACTAGCTTTCGCTTGGCCCAATTGAGGTTCGGTTCGATATTACATTAAACTGGCTGAACCGATCGGTTCGGTGAAATGTGACAAGCACTTGTACGAAGAGGACGGTAACATTCAATCAGGATCCACTCAACCAAATTCAGACCGAATTTCAACAGGGAAATCAAAAGGATTCATTCAACCAAATTCAGACCGAATTTCAACGGGGAAATCAAAATTATTCTGTTTCATTGGCAGCCATTGCCATGTTCAATCCATAAGCCAAATAGGAAGAGAAACTTATAGTCGCAGAATAACACAAAGATGAAATCAAAGATGCAGAAAATTGATACAGTGGGAGAAATGGAGTGAAAAAGGAGCTTACCCAAATGCAAATCGAACGGAACGAAGAGAGAAGCGCCACTGCACGAACAGAAGAAGGGCAGAGAAACGCAGAAAATCTCCGAGTGAGAGAGCGAGAAACCAGATCGGGTGAGAAACGGAGAGATTTGTGAAGAAGAAGAAGGGGAAACGAAAGCCCTAGTTTTTTTCTTTTTTTCTTTTTTTCTTTTTTTTCTTTTTTTTTTTTCCTTTTTTTTTCTCTTCTTTTTTTTTTTACCAGAAAAATAGGGCTACCAGAAAAATCGGGGGAGAGTGGGCTGTGGCAGTGGGCCATGTTTGTTATTCGTGGCTATAGTCGATTGGTTGAGCACATCAAATTGGCATTATTTTTTTTCACGTGCAATGCACATGTAATTTTTTTAAAGAAAATTGATATAATGTACATTTTTCAATAATTTGGATTTAATATTATGAAGGATTGGCAACGGACGGGACAGGGTCAGGGATGCACTCCCCATCCCTATCTTCGTGGGGATTTATAATCCTCGTCCCCACCCCATTCCCCATTTTGGAGAGTCGGGGTCGGGGAATCCCTAGGGATTGCGTCCCCACGGGGAAAAATTCACCATTTATATTTGTTTTTAATTATTTATTTATTTAAAATCAATTAAATTTTATTATTTATATTCTAATTTTAGATATTTAATATAACAAAATAGTATTATTACTATTTTATTTATTTAAATTAATAATTAAAAATATTTTAGATTTGGGGTTGTCCCCGGTCGGGGACCCATTTTTTATCCCCAGTTTGACCCCCATCCCCAGTCAAATCGAGGATTTTTTGCCTCGATGCGAGGACCTGACCACGCGGGGATTTTTGTCAACCCTATGCAAAATTACTTTCTCTACGAGCCGATAAGCTTAGCTTTGGTTTAGCTTCCAATTAACACTCAAGGAGTCTTTTTCCTCAGGATTGAGTAGGGCTACCTCTTTTGTGCGTCTTTCTCGTGAGAGGAACAAAACAACAGGAAAAGACCTAGCTGACCCGCCTCTGACTATTAAAAGCTCGAGGGCTAGTTTTATTGAAGAGGGAATGGGGAGTGAATCGAATTTGTTTCGAAAGTAGCAAAGTCAGAGGCTCCAAGTAATTGCTCGACCGATAGAGAGAGAAAGTAGATGATCTTTCGAGGATGATCAAAATTACAATTTGGAGAGAGGAAGATCGACTAGCCAACCAAAGTGGAGGACTTCCTTGAGATGGGGATCTCGTTTGACCACTTATAGGAATATTATTTAATAGCGCACCAAATGCATGCAATAAAGTTGTGTGCTAGGAAAGAAAGGGGGAACGAGCCTTAAGCACTCAAAATGGCTCCTAAATAGAATAGAAGGAAGGTAGCTGGCCATGACCAAGAAACCACATGTTTCACTTGGTCGACCGGGAATGTTCGACAACTAAATTTAATTGGTAAACTACTAGGGGCTTATGTGCCCATGCAAGATTAATCCTATTCTAGGTCGGAGCAATGAACCTATTCGAACTGGCTCATTTCGTGCAAGAGAAACCCATGTATGAACACATATTTATTTAAGCAAAAATGTTGAAAACCAGATCGAACTTTAAAGTCAAGCCTTTCATTTCATTGTTCAAGCTCGAATTGAGGGGCTCGACGAAAGCAAACTCTTAATCATGTGGATGCCTTATTGCACAATTGAAGGGATAAATTTTGAGCGAGTGGGTTACTTCTTCGGAGAAAGATGGGTTGGTCAGTAGGACCAAAAGACGTAAAAAACGCGGAGCGTGAAGTGCAATTAGATCCATTTTGAGAACGAGTTTCAGGTAGGTCTGACATGTTGATAAGCTTGAAGCAAACAAGCTATATACATGAGTATGTGAAGGCCATCTCTCATAATAAATGGACTGGTCTTGGATTTCTTCCACCATCCTACCCAATGAATTATTGGGATTTGTTATAGAATATTATGTATTCACGGGTTCCCTCATTCCCATCGCCTCTCGATTAATGGTTAGGTCTTAATTCTATAATAGAGCCCTTAATAAAATTTATTTTTAAGTCAATATTCTCAGTCTTTATTGTCTCGGGGCTCTTGGATTTTTTATTCTTTGAACAGATTCATCTAATTATGAATCCAACCCCTCATCATGTCCCTTTGAGACAAGAGAAAGTGTTCCAGCGGCAGATATAGGAATAGTTCATCTTAAGACATCGGTCCACTAATGAGGCAGACGAGATAAGAGGATTTTCTTCTTTTCATTCTTCCTTTCCTATTGAGTAAGCTTCCTTGCTTCCTTAAGCCACCATTCAGGAGTCGAGGTTGAATTATCGGATATCCATTAAGGTAGAGACTGTGTAGTGCCTGAAAAGGGAAAAGAGAGTTCAGTATTTGCAGCCTATGTAAAATACAGGATTTTCTCTAGCTCGGTCCTTTAATCTCTTGGAGGCATCACTTTAAGGCAAGAAATAATAGGCAAGATAATGTGTACCTCCGTAGAGGTAGAAAATCACTCTCTTCTTCTAGCATCAAAGTAAACAGTATAATCAAAAGCATAAATCATTTGTATTCCTTTCCGAATCTGGAAAATGAAATGGCTTGATTTAATTAGTCAAAAGACTCGTGAAAATGCATTAATTGGGTTGATTTCTTTAGTAACATGGTTTGTTTAATCAATTGAATATATAGGTCAATTGGATAGATGGTGGGAAATTCAAGTGCTCTTTTTTTTTCGTTCTTTTTTGTTTGAGTTTAACATCCCTTTCTTAGTTCCTAGTGGAAGGTGATAGTTACAAAATTGTTTGAATTCTAAAATTTTTAAAATTTATTAATTGAAGGGAAAATAACTTATCATTGGAAAGACTCTTTACATTTCAACATTTAAGTTTCTATAACTTATTATTGATAATTAAGAATTAATGAATTAATTTACTAATTATAATTAATTATATGATGATGTTGTGTAAATAAGTAAAGTAGAGTAGTGATAAAAGTGTCCAAATTTTTTTTTCCAACATCTTCATTTTTTAATATACTAGTGGTTGCATGTTTATATATTTTAATTTACATATATTAACGATTTAGATAAAATATTATGGAGTATATAGTTAAAAATAATTAAAAATTAATTTTCAAATCAAATTATTTTATAATAATACATATTCTTAGGTCTAACGTTAGATCTCTAACTAAGTAATAGTGAAAATGTTTTTTTTTCCTTTGACAACGATGAAAGTGTATGTTGAATCTATACATGTGTGGATGGTAGATGTATTACATAAATTTAAATTATATAAGTTTCATTATAGTTTATTTGTAGGGGAAATTGGTAACTTTATTTTGGAATGCATGAATCATTAAATTACGAATTTAAGTAGATATTATAAAAGTAATATAATATAAGTCAAACTGAGTATAATTTAGTACAGAATGAGTATAGTCCAAAAATTCAACAATTTGATCCCCTCTTATTGCAAGATTTTGTCTAAAACAACAATAAACTTCTCTATATTAGATAATCGAACCTCTAACATCAAGATTGATAGTATAAATAATACGTCAATTGAGCTATACTAATTTTGACTAGAATAATGATCAAAAATCATGTAGGGGAAAATGGATTGAGTTTTGTAAGAATCAAATCTAATATCGAATTTATAAATTATTAGCACTAATATGAAAAAAGTTACAAAAATTTTTAAATTTCTAATTCAAACTCTTGAAATTTTATCATCAATATTTTTTTTTTTTAAAATAATATGTTTTAAATCATTTGGGATAAAATATTTAAGGTATGATTAGTATTAAGATTCGTTTTTATATTTTTTCCACATTTATTTTATTTATTTAGATGAATGTTTATGTTTTATATATTGTATTTCTCATCAATTCAATTTTGATATAATTTCCTTAAATATTGTTTCAATTTCTCTTCGAATGTAGCAATATAACTGAGAGACTGAAGATTCAATTTTTTTTTTTACAATAGTTCATTTTATCAAATTCTAAACATAAATACATAATTTAAAGTCACATTTAACTTCAAATTTTTATCTATATGTTTGTATTATGAAAAAAAGGGAGAGGGAAGCAATTGCAACTTTAAATTTTTAAAAAAATTGAAAATTGAGCGTGTGTCCCTAGGTCTTGCTCTTTTGCAAACATGTAAAAAAACTTCTACCTGAAAATTTGATTGCTATCTGATTTCTATATGATTGTTATGTGATTGTCACACCTACAATTAAAAAAATTTGAAGTCAAGAGTTTGATTTTTTAAAATGTATTTGCCATATAATACAATTTTTCAAAAAAAAGAAAAAAAAAAAGCAAAAAAGCAATCATGCTTGGTTAGGTTGAATGCCTTTGAGTTATTTTAGTTAAACACTCAAGGATAGGACCACCAAAATCCCTTAAAAGGTTAATTAATTTGAACATACTCTCGTGATAAATTACCTCCATAAAAACATGTAGTAATAAAAACATATACTAATAAAGAAGTGAATGTAATTCTCATGATTTAACTTCATATGCTCGTAGATTTAGATTCTTCAAAATTTGCTATATCAAATTGCTATATCTACATAAGCTTGATTTTTCTTAATTATTGATAATATCAATATGGATAAATTTGTAATGGTGGTAATTTAACGTGTCAGTTTTAATTTTACGGTAGTTAATTTGTTTTCTGATTACTTATGCTTAAAGTTAAGTAAACATTTTATACATATTTATTTAGTATAAATTAATTATTAATTATTAAGAGCACAAAGGAGGAGGTTTTTGACGAATAATCCAATCTCTGAAGTCACTTAGACCAATATCGTTAGGGGTGTCTCTTCCATCGTAAAACAATCGGAGCTCTAATGTGATATTCATTTCAATTGTGATTTTTTTAAAATCAAGCATCATATATATATTTTTTAATCACCCATTACTAAAAATGAAAATTTTGTTAGAGCTCCAATCTCCAATCATTTGGCGATGGGGGATTTTCTAGGTGTCCAGTGTATATCTGATTTTGATTTGTGTTTGGGCTTACCGCCCTTATTGAAGGGATCGAATCCCACAACAGAAGTGTCTCTTTCGTGAGATTGTCTTGCACCACAATTTGATTTTTACATAAACATAATCATTAAACTAAAACAGAATATAAACATGTAGATTAGCAGCTTTAGGGAAAAGATTAAAACAATTCTTACCTTTGTAGATTCTCAAGTGTCACGAACAATACAATCCTCTCCTAGTTCTAATGAACGGATCCTCCAACGATCTTGATCGCAAACAACTTCTTGAACAATCTCGAACACTACCACAAGAGTAACCTCGTTATTCTCTGAGATTCCAATAGAGGGATAGGTGGTATCCAACTATTGGAAGGGGGAAAGGAGAAGATAGTTTTTGGAAAGTAGAGAATATTCTCTTAGAGAAAATTCTGCACAATAACTCAAGGGTGTTGTGTATTGTCAAAGTGCTTTGGTGTATCTCTCAAAAGACCATAGGAAGATCTTTATACAGAGAAGGGTCAAACCCTTTTTCAAATATTTTCCTTTTCCATAATTAATTAAATAACACTTATTTAATTAATTAGTCAATTTATTTAAATAATACTTATTTAATTAATTATCCAAATTAAATAACACTTATTTAATTTTAATTTGCATAATAATTAAATAATTATTAATACATTAAACCCAATTTAATGTATATATTTAATTATCATAAACATCACATGTATATATGCAAAACATCTTTATCAATTAATTCTTTGTGAATCTAATTCACTTGAATTAATTAATTTGAATCTTATTCAAATATTATTTTTCAATATAATTATAGATCATATCCATAATTAATTATATATTAATCATATTAATATGTAGTTTCTTCAAATTAATTTGAATAATTTAAATTATCCCTCTTAAGTATCCTCTAGTGAGTTAACAAGAGGACCTGGTGGACCTATAAATCAAAATCTCCAACGATATGAGATTAATTGGCTAAACTCATTAACCAAATTAATTAACATTCATTAACTGTGGGTACACTTCACTAAAAACCCACAACTACACTCTTCTTAGACATATTTTTGTGTCCAAATATAGACTAATACCAACAAGTTAGTTCTTCATGAGCGTTCATAACTCCAACTTGGTCAAATTACTATTTTACCCTTGGGTTACCTCTGACTTCTTAAGTACCAGTGCTTCTCTATTGAACAACCTATTTATGGTCCAACTGTTGACATAATTTTTAATATAAAAATTACAATGCAAGATTCAAGTCCATGCGATACTACTTCTAGATATGCGTTAATAATGAATGTTCTTGCAGTATGTTGTGCGTTGTCACAAGTTTTCTTGGATTGGAACCAAGTGTAATTCCACCGCAAGTTTCTCAGCGTGATCCGAGGTCAAACACAGGGACTATTTAAGGTTATTACGTTATGTTTGTGATACATGCGACCAAGGGTTTTTTCAATTTAGAAAAGAGTTGTGTACAAGTATTTAAACATGCGATAAAGTAAAGTAAAGCGGTAAAGATGCGATAATAAAAATGAATTGTGATAAAGTAAACTTAAGCTAAGATGATACAAGATACAGGTTTCATGATACAAGATACCAAGGTTGAGGCTGACTGTGAAGATTATACAAAGATCGTGTTATGTGGTGGCAAGTCTTATGTGCGAAGCAGAAATAGAAAAGATAATTAATACAAACAGCACAAGTTCTTTAATTGCGTTAAAGATACAAGTACGGTTTCGCTTTTCCCTTGGCATACACCTCTCAGTGATCGGTCGCGTTCCCACATCTCTGTGGTGAAACAGGGACGAACGTAATGAACGTAAGGTTGCTTCCATCTCTGAAAAGTACTACTCGCTTTAGTTAACGCATTCTTCTAACCTTCTCTCGACGGATCAGAATGGCATTTTCACTTCTGCTCTCACAGGTGAAGATGTCATCTAGCATTCCTTCGCTAAACACATTTATCTCTTTATCACAGATTAAGTTACTCGTTTAATTCATATTAATTATCAAGGGATTAAGAAAACTTCATGGAGAAAACGATTAATGAAGGAACAGAAATAGATAGAGAAGTAGAAATGGAAATGATCGAGACATTCAATAAAACTATTTAACGTCTGATACATGATTTGTGAATGAAGAGATTAAGAGAATGAAATACAATTAATGAAATAGAGTTAGAAACAAATATAAATAAGCGTCAACGTCTTGGCGTCGATCTGGATGGAGATTTGTTCACCGGCATGGATGGATCGTGCAGAAGGATGAGCTTCCCTCTCAGGCTTGCTCAACTGGTAGCAGGGATTTAAGCATAGAGCTTCACGGTGGGGATTTGGCAGAATTGCACTAAGACTTACCTCTCGGCCTTGTCTCTTCTCTTCCCGGATTTCTTTCGATCAGTACTTAGCTCAACCTCTCTCTCAATAATCTAGCATCAATTAGCCCTCGAATCAAGTATATCTTCTCTGAATTCTATGAGGGTATTTATAGGTGAAAAACTTTGACTCTTGACTTGTGGATCCCACTTATTGTTATGGAAATTCCGAAGATGGAGGAATAAATATTCCTTCTATTATGCAATCAGACCGTCAAATCTGTACAACGGTTAGTTGTACACGTATCACAATCCTCCGCGTTTGCGTTGCTCAGCTGCATCTTTCGATCGGGTGTTCGCAATGCAGTGTTGTTTTTATTACCGCATGCGGTTGAAATTCAGCTCGAGATCGACTGTCGCATTGTGCCGTCATTGTGTTAATCGTCTCTTCATTGTTGATTGACGGGCACAATGTGACCGAGATGCATTGTTCAGTTTTCTCTCTGAGCCTTGATTGCAAGCGGTGACTTGGTTTCCTGCAAAACAAAGTAGAAATATCCTCTTCTACCATTTTAATAATGTTAGTGGGTGTATTTGCGATAATTTATAATTATTGTATTTCTTAGTTAATTTTCATACAATCGATGCATATTTTCTCTCTTTTGGCCGCAATATCTAAATAAGACAACATAAATAACTTGTATTTCTACAAGTTATCACCAACCAATAAACAGAAACCCTTCTCAGGCCAATGAGAGGATAGGGCCCTTTTTTCAAGTCCTGAAGACACTACTTAAGGGAACACTCATCTACTTACCCTTAATACTGGAAAGAGTGAATTTCATCTTAAATTATTATGTTCCCAGCTCCTCATTCGGTCTTGTCCCCAAAATGGTAAGCATATTGGGTCGGCGAACCGGCCACCATCACCCATACAAATCAAAGGACAATCCCTCATGAACAGAAGTTCATCATATACTCAGAATTAAGACTAAGTCGCATAGGTCATCCTATTGAAATAGAAACCTAACTAGTCAACGATGTTACATCCAGTGTTACTATTTCGCAGTCCAGTCTTATGCAAACTCATTGCATAGGATACCCTCACTCACGTGTCACCTACCAAACACATTAGATCATTGCGTTTATATTAAATACAAAGTGGGTTGTATCCATAATGTTACTAGGATAAGGTACCCAGCCTTATCCCTATAGACCCTTTAGGCTGTATCTTAAACATTGATCTCTATATGTCTCCACATACAATTTAGGACTTATAAAACAACCTTGGATGTTAGTTTATTGGATTTAGGGTTATTAAGACAAAATAGATAATAATACAAACAATAATATTTATTGAATTAGCATCCATAACTATTTATTGATGACAGACAATTAATAACATTTATTATCTACGAGTTTTATGGCATAAAACACAACAAACTCTCACTTGAACTAAAACTTTAGTTAGTGAGTTGTACACAATCCAAAAGGTAAGATAATATTAAATACAATAAACTAGGGCATCCATATACCCATTACACATCTCCCAATTTCCCTAGATTATGCAATGTACATGTCCCGTAGACCTAGATTCTCTAGATGACCTGCGAACACTTAGTCTTTGTAAATGGATTCCCAAAGTTGTGCTCTAAGGAAATCTTTGTGACAATCACTTCTCCCCTTTACATAATCTCTCGTATCAGGTGACACTGCCTCTCAATATACTTTCCTCATTTTTTACTGTAAGATTTTTTAGAGTTGACTATTGTCCCATCGTTGTCACAATATAAGGTGGTAGACAAGTCCATACTTGGAACCATTTCCAAATCACTTAGGAACTTCCTAAGCCAAACTGCTTCCTTTGCTGCTTCACAAGCAGTTACATACTCAGCTTCTGCATCCTTGCTTGATGCTACACCACACTACAGCTCCCCTGTTCTAGGTAAACATTAATCTTGACGTGGATTTCCTAGATCCTTATTAGTTTGAAAATAAGAGCCAGTGTATCATGTCAGGATCAAATCCTTAGCTCCATTACAAGTTTGTAGTCCCTTATTCTCCTAAGATACTTGAGGATGTTCTTAACCATTGTTAAGTGGTCTAATCTCGAATTTGACTGGTACCTACTGACAATTCCCACTATATAACAAATGTCTAGCCTTGTGTAGGGCATAACATACATAAGCTGCCCACAACTGAGGCATAGGGAATGCGTCTCATATCCTCAACTTCTTGAGGTGTCTTAGGACACTATTCCTTAGATAAGTGAACCCCGTGCTTGAAAGGTAACAAACCCTTCTTAGAGTTCTGCATCAAATATCGAGTCAACATTTTATCGATATAAGTTGCTTGAAATAGAGCTAGCGTTTTGTTCTTGCGATCCCTAATGATTTAGATCCTAAGTACATATTGCGCCTCTCCCAAATCTTGCATTTGGAATTGGGCTGCAAGTCATTCCTTAATGTCAGTAAGGTACCCAACATCTTTCTCAATTAGTAGGATATCGTCCACATAAAGTATTAGAAAAGCTACTTTATCGTTGATGATTTTCTTGTAGATATAAAATTCATTAACATTTTGATCAAAACCAAAAAAATTGATCGTTGTATCAATCTAATGTTTCAAGATCTGGATGCCTGTTTCAGCCCATAAATGGATTGATACAGCTTGCAAAACTTTTGCTCCTAACCTTGGGTTATGAACCCCTTAGGCTAAAACATAAAGATATTCTTCTCAAGATTACCATTCAGAAAATCAATCTTGACATCCACTTGTCATATCTCATAGTTATAATATGTGGCTATGGACAAGAGAATTCTAATAGACTTAAGCATAGCAACAACGAATAAAGTTTCCTCATGGTTCGCCTTCCCTTTGGGTATGACCCTTTACTACAAGTCTAGCTTTGAAGGTTTGTACCTTTCCAACTACATCTCTCTTTCTTTTGTAAATCCATTTACACCCTATGGGTTTGACCCCTTCAGGTAAGTTTACAAGCTCTCATACTAAATTGGAGTACATGGACTCGATTTCAAGGTCCATGACTTTGATCCATTAGTCCTTATCTATTTCATTCATTGCCTGTTTATAGGACCATGGATCCTCAACGCCATCATTTGGTATGACAACTTGAGTTTCAGTTAAATCCAAGTAACGGGCAGGTTCTAGCACTCTCAACGATTGAGAAGGACGAGACTGACTTAAAGTGCTAGCTCTTTCATTAAATCTTGATGAAGAACCAACTTCATTAACAACCCTTGTTGATTCTTCAGTAGCTTCACTTAATACTACTTTGCTTTGTAGTTTATGATCTCTCATGTGGTCTTCCTCTAAAAAGTAATTACAAATATTTTATTTTCTTGAAGATCATAGAATAGACCACCTCTCGTTTCCTTAGGATAACCAACAAATTGGCACAATCTTAAACAAGTTTCCAACTTCTTAGGATTTGTCACTAACACAAGTGCAGGACAACCCCAAATTCTGAAGTAATGTAAACTTGGTTTATGCCCCTTCCATAACTTGAAAGGTGTTTCAGAAACACTATTTGAGGAAATATTGTTCAAGATGTGAACTGCAAACTCTACTACATGCTCTTAAAACAGTTAGGCAATTGAGCATAACTCATCATAGAACAAACCATATCTAATAAGGTTTTATTTCTCCTTTCTGATACACCATTCTACTGAGGTGTACCAGGTGCTGAGAGTTGGAATTGAATTTCATATTCTATCAAATAGTCCTGGAATTTTAAATCCATGTACTCTTCACCCCAATCAGATCGAAGTGTTTTAATTGTTTTACCTAATAATTTTTCAACTTCAGCCTTATACTCTTTGAACTTTTCGAAGGCTTTATTCTTATGTTCCATTAGGTATAAGTAATTATAACTCGAATACATCTATGAAAGAGATGAAGTATTTGTACCCTCTTCTAGCCTTTACATTCATCAGACCACAAAGATCTGAATGTATGAGCTCTAAGGACTCTTTGGCTCTATAACATTTTCCACTAAAAGATTTTTTAGTCATTTTTCCTTTGAGACATGATTCACATGGAGGTAATGAATTATCTTCTAACTTGCTTAGAAGTCCATTCTTTATCAATCTCCCGATCCTATCAAGATTTATATGACCTAATCTCAAATACCAAAGGTACATATCATTGTTACTTGGAGAAATTCTTCGTCTTTTAGTTTGAGTATTAGTAGTTTTAAATATCTCATGATTTAAAAGTGCTTTTGATTTAGTTGGTCTTAACATATATAAGTTATCTTCTAGTTTAACTGAACAAATGGTTACACCATTTTTCATAATGAACGCTTCATTTGAATTAAAAGAAACTGAGTATGATTGTTCAATTAAACAAGAAATAAAAACAAGGTTCCTCTTCATCTTGGGAACAATGTATAAGTTTTCTAAAAAGAAAAAAATTATTTCCAAAAAACAACTTAGCAACTCCCACTGCACGAGCTTAAATGGCGTCTCTCGTTCCAATCTTGAGCATCACTTCACCCTTTTCTAGCTATTGGAAGGAACTAATGTCCTATAAAAAAAAAAGAACAAATGTGATTAGTGGCTTATGAATCAAGTATCCAGGCATTATGGTCATTTTTCACTATACAAGTTTCCAGGACTAGTAAATCATATTTACCTTCCTTCTTCTCAGTAAAATATTTGGGGCAATTGCTTTTCCAATAACCATCCATATTACAATGGAAGCATTTACCCTTTTCAACCTTAGCCTTGCCCTTGCCTTTCCCAGCAGCGGGAGTCTTCTCCTTCTTTTTTTTTTTTTTTTTTCCCTAGATCCTCTTAGTACCACAAGTTGAAGGAACATATGATATCAGAGCATGATTTAAGCATTCAATTAACGTTAATTTGAGTTTGGTAGGTGAATTTCTATGGATGCATGTTTGGTTGACTGATATGGTTGAAATTCAACTTTGGCATTAGATTTCTCTTTGGTTATGAAGTTTAATTTGTAATTGGCTCTTGATTGATGAGGTTATATGTGTGCTCTAGAGTTTGTATTTTTTATCGGAGTTAATAGAATTGAAATTAGGTTGTAATCGAAGATCGTAACAAGCATAGTCAGCTACGTAAACTTGAAAAGAGCTACTGCCCTCGTAGCGTCGCGACGCTGTTTGTATAGTGTCACGATGTTGTTCATAGAGCATCATGATGCTATTTGTCTTAGAGTTTGAGACCTTGTAACGCTGTGATGCAGCATCGTGACGTTGTTCATCCCAACCCAGAAAGGCACGCGTCCATGAGTCGGTTCACGCGGGTGAAGCTGGTTCGATCGATTTTTGTTGGTTTCTGGTTCGATTCAGCCTCATATGAAGCCTTGGAGAGTGGGTTCAGGTAGTTCAAATCGGGTCGAGCGGTCCATATTCATTTTGAAGCTGATTTTGAATTATTTTGTAATAATTAGTTATTCTTGCTTGCTTAGGATGCCAAAGTTGAACCATATTAGTGGTGTTTAAATATTTATGCATATGATGTATGTTATATTTAAATTGAAACATGTATGTGCATAACGTATACCATGTAGATTTAAAATATATTATAAAGAGTTATAATATATAGTATGCATGTCTAGGGTTTCTAAATGTTTAATATAAGTGTTATATTGAAGATTGAATGCCTTTGATAAATGTAATGGATGCAAAACATGTCTATTATTTTATAAGCTGGTATAAAATTGGATTAGACATTAAAATCCATAACAAAGATAAGTTGCATGCTCATGTAGGCTAACCACTTGTTTTAATAGTTAAAATAGGTCGTTATCTTATAAAACTACGGTTACAAACTCAACCAGTATAATCACGTCTAAGGCTTAGGATACTTAAATTGACGATCCATAGAACACCTAGACATTATAGGTTAACCGATTTTATGAGCATGTGTGAGCGGTGTGAAGTTTTAAAAGTGGTTTATCACCTAGACATCATAGGTTAAATCCAATTATAAATGTTATACTTTGATAAACCATATAGACTTAAGTTGTTTGTTTAGCCGGAATAAACCTAAGTAAAAGTATACCCATACAAGTAGAACACTTTTGCAGGAGATGAATGACATATATGATATGTTGTTAGAACACTTCAGTAGGAGATTAATAACATATACAATATGTTGCTCTTAACTCTCACATCCCTAAAAGTTCACACCATGAAATTCATGCTTGGCTTCGTGTCACCCTAGGAGTAACCTCTATTCGGAAAGTGTTTGTATGAGTCAATAGTAAGGCGAATAGGGGAAGTAATTCATAGTATGATTAAATATATACGATATATTGATCTTAGCTCTCACGTCCCTAAGATTTCACACCGTAAGACTCATGCTTGGCTTCGTGTCACCCTGGGAGTGACCTCCATTCAGAAAGTATTTGTATGAGTTAATAGCAAGGTAAATAGGGGAAGTAATTCATAGTAAGTGGGTGAAGGATATGTGTCAACGTGTCCTACAGTCTCTTCCATTAGTTTGGACCGTGAGATTTCTATGTTGCGTCTGCTGTCATTTTTAGACGGCATTAGCTAGTCGCTAACCATGGTTATTGTTGGGATTGGTGTCCTAATTCTTCTGGAGTCCCGTTGTTTTTTAAAGATACACATTGTTTAATGAATAAAATAAGTGCTATTTAATTCTAGCATTTACTCATATCCAATAAACAAAGCTTCTTGATTATCTTATGTGAACTTAAGCATGTATATGTGATATACAAGTGGATCGTGCCTTAAGTGATAACCTTAATAGGTCTGTAGTATAAGGATTAAGGTGGGATACTTAATCTGGTGACACTATGGATACAACCCACTTTGTAGAGATTTGTAAGTGTTGTAAACTACTGCAGATGGTCGATCTTGACCATTCATGTGAAGACGTGCGAGCAGGGTATCCTATACAAAGAGTTTGTATAAGAATGGACCACGAGATGACTAGACTCTGTATATAACACTGTTGATACTAGAGAATTACATCTCACCTAAACGACCGTAGGTGACACGACCTTAATCCTGAGTGTTTTGGGAACTCCTGCTTTTGAGAGTGGTCCTTTGATTAGTATGGGTGAGAGTGGCCAGATTGCCAACTCGACATGCCTACCTTTTTGGGGACTTGTCTGATCTAGGAGCTGGGAACTCAATCCACAAGATGGAATTCACTCCTTTCCTGGAGCAGAGATAAATATAGAGATTGCTCCCTTAAGGGTTGATTATGAGGTTTGAACATAGTGGCAACAACTTCTCTTTGGAAGAGAAGACTCAGTCATAGTTGAAAGAAATCAAATCCGAGATTTTGAGCAACGAAATTAAGATCATTCCAAATCACAATCATGAATGAACATTACATTTATAGTTGACTTCAAACAAACGGTTAAACAATTGATATAGAAATTACAGCATGAATAACTACAAATGCACAAAGAGAAAACTCTACGAACATTTGAAGATGCGTCTCCCCACTCCTTTGCGCACGACCGAACAACAGCAACCTCGAACGCTCGATCTACACGACCGCAACATAGCAGAACACTTCATGCTCGTCCTCAACGATCGCTTCGGCCATGAACTCCTCAGCAACAGTACGAACGACCTCCACAACACCTCGATGGGGTCGAGTTGAGTAATTGTTGGGGTTGATGCCCTAAAGTCTCATGTCCTGTAGTTTGTAAACAGTATATACGAACACCTGTGATTGTTAATATATGATATTTACTTCACATCTTGTTGTTTTGCTCGGTTATTTGTTTTATTTGCTTTACCACAAACCAATAAACATAAAATCCATGGTTATCTGTATGTGACTCAAGCATGTATGTGGTGACATATAAGTGGATCATGTCTTGAGTGATAACCAAAATGGTCTGTAGTAAATGGATAAAGGAGGGAAACCTTATCCTGGTAATGCTACAGACGTGACCAGCTTTGTGGAATGGTCACAAGTGTTGGGACTTGTCATAGATGGTCTGATCCTAATCATTCGTGTTGGGAACATGCGAGCAGGGGCGTCCTATACAAAGAGTTTGTATAAGACCTGACCACGAAGTGTTAATGTCTCGTTATATAGCACCGTTAATGACAGAGACTTCACTTCACTAGGATGACCATAGGTAACATGACCTCAATCCTGAGTGAGTTGGAAACTCCTGCCATTGAGGGCGGTCCTTTGATTTGTATATGTGCGAGTGGCCAAATCGCCGATTCAAACCTACCATTTTGGGGATCCGTCTGATTTGGGATCTGAGAACTCAGCTACACAAGATGGAATTCACTTCTTCCTCGAAGCAGGGGTAAGTAGATGGATGGCTTCTTTAAGGGCTGATTTCAGGGCTTGAACGATGTGGCACAACACACCTTCTCTTGGCCCGAGAGGTGTTCACACATAGTTAGACTATGTTGTATTGTTCATTAGAGGAATCAGTGGTACTTAAGGAGTGAGATGTAACTATAGGGGCAAAACAGTAAATTGGCCTAGTTGTACTTACGAGCATCTGTGAAGGGTCATCGTACTCATGATTGGTTATATCCAATAGACATAGAAATATACCTGTGGTAAGAAGAGTTTAGCTGTTGGTCTTTAGTGGAATCAGACAGTTAACGGATGGTGAATCTCTTGGCTAAAGAGTTTAGTCAGCTATTCATGTACCGTTGGAGTTTCGAACCACAGGTCCATTAGGTCACCTAGGTAGTTTGAAGTCGAGAATCAGTGTTTGGGTTAATTTGAAATGTTCAAATTGACTAGAAGAAGTTTGATTATATATGATATAATTGGACTGGTTAATTATATATGATATAATTGGCTAAATGTATGAGATACATTATTTTGGAGGAAATTAGATATAAATATGATTTATATCAAGTAGAGGAGAAAATACTGTAGTAGATATATGATATCAAACTATAGGATATAAATATAATATGATTATATTTATTAATTAAATTAATTTATTAATTATTTGATAATTAATTAATTGATCCACGTTCGGACGTGGGAAATGAGGCTGAGAAGGTTATGGTAACCGGCTGATTAAAACAATGAAAATCATTTTCATTTAAATCAATCGTGCATTCGTATTCGCCCACGCCCAAAAGAATCCGTGAAAGCAATCGTGAGAGCCTATACGATAAAAGCTCGTTCGTCTAAACAATCATCTACCTCACGCGTTCTCTAAACGATTGTATACATTTTTCCTAAACTATCGTTCAGTTTTTCCTAAACGATCGTGTAGCTCTACTATACGATAAGCATTTCCACTATATGATAGCAGAGTTCATCTCCCACTTGCTTATCGTCTACACGATGTCTTCTCCTTCGTCCTCTACAAACTCACCAGAGCCCACTCTTTGGGTTTTTTACGCCGAGGATACCCGAGTTTCTCTTGTGGTGGTGTCATCCCCGCTGCATTGTTCGTGTACGCTCTGATCATGCTGTTGCAGTCGACATATTCACCGGGTGCTGGTAGATCGGTGGGAGGTTTTCCGCTGTTGAGGGTTTAGACATATGAAGACAGTCTTCATTTTGTATGAACCCTTTTTCCTCGTTAATTATTGTTTTTTGAGTATTCCGATAATGAGTTTTATATGCATAACTGTATGTATGGAATGTATGTCGTTTGTTTTTCAGTCACTGTGAAATTGGAGCGATCTAAACCCGCTCATGGAACTCTCAGTATGAGATCCTCATATGACACCACCAACAAGGCTACCTTGGTATTCTTAGTGTGAGAATCTAGAGGGTGGGCTATGTTTGGACTTGGATTGAGGCAAACAAAGGAAGAAAACACCGATCGTGTAAATGACTGGGCAAGTGGGAGATGGTGGAGACCTATCGTATAGGTCGATATCCAATCGTTTAGATAAAACTAAGCAATCGTCTAGCAAAAGCTATGCGATCGTTTAGCTCATCATTAGCTCGATCTATTACCAGACACTACATGATTGTTTACTGGGCAAGCGATCATCGTATAATATGTTTCATGAGATGAAATATTAAAACTATAGGTTATAAATATAGTATGATAAGTTGGTTATCATTTATATTTATAATAATATTAATTATTGGATAATTAATTCTTTTTCTTTAATAACCAATTAAGAAGTGGTTATTGGTGATTCATGGTAACCGTGAGATAAAAGGAAAATGGTTTTCCTAATTTTAGTAAGTTTTCATAAAAAGTTTTTCACAAAAAGTTTTTTGAGATTTCTCTCACAAAAAGGATCTCATGGAGTTGTCAACTAGATATAGATTTACTAAACGATAGCTTGGGCGAGCTAAACGATCATACAGTGGCGAGGGTGGCTTACTTTATCGCGTCTTTACAGTCGTGTGTAATATAATAGTAATAAGCTAAACGATCGTACAATATTTATTAAACGATCGCATAGCTTTTGCTAGACGATCACTTGCCCAAAGTAAATGATCGTATAGTGTTTATTGGCGATAGACATTAAGCTAAACGATTGCATAACTTTAGCTAAATAATTGGGCATCGACCTATACGATAGGTCTCTGCCATCTCCCACTTGCCTAGTTATGTACACGATCGGTGTTTCCTCCTTCGTCTCTGCCTCATACCAAGTTCGAACAGAGCCCACCCTCTAGATTCTCACACCAAGAATACTAAGGTAGCCTTCTTGGTGGTGTCATACTCAACTCAACATCATCGAGGTTCTGTGGAGGTTGTTTGTGTTGCGGAGGAGTTCGTGACCAAGGTGATCGTTGAGGACGAGTGATGACATGCAGAAATGCATGTCATCCTAGGCCTTTTACTTAGAATTATGAAGGTTGTTAGGCAGAATATACGACAGCCATCATAGGAATCCACGAGAAAGTGAGCTTGCGTGGATTAGCATGTTGAATCTCAACTAACCCGTTATTTTGCGTTCTTTCGTAGCTAACACAGGAAATGAATGCAAATGCGAAAATCGGACCACCGCATAGACGACCGCATGCAGAGAAACACTCCATCACAAAGGCAAACACATCGATCAACACATAGATGTTGCGGTAATCAACCGTATGCGTCCATCGTATGGAAGTTGCGCTCGTCAAGCGATTACGGTCATCATGTAAAGTTATGGTATTAAGCGAATGCGGCCATTGAATGATTGCGGCTACACGACAACGCATTCTAATGGGATCAACGCAAGGTAGGTGGAATGAACACATCAATACATCTACCTCGAGAAAAACCAAAAGATGATGTTGACATTTCACCTACCACGCTGTTGGTGACAGAGGTTCAGAAAGGACTAATGCGCTGAACGTTAGACTCAGAGCAGTCCAATTAATGCTATCGACGACCCAAGCTCTATAAATAGAAGCCGCTGAGCAAAAATTCAAGTTATCCAGGGTTTTCGCCCAAGGTGAATCCAAGGTTTTCGCCTGAGGTTCGCCTAGGGCGGATCTTTGCGATCCAGACAAACGCGTGAGAAGATGGCTGAGAGTTCTTCACCTCCTTCATCCATTTCGAGTGACGATCGAAACCTTCAACCTGAGCTAGATCTCGAGAGAGTCAGCTCATCCATCCATCCATGGTACCACCGACAGCCTTGACGCACATCCGCTGGGAGCAAATCTTTGCTTCCAGCCAGTCATTTTCTTTCCCTTTCTTTTCTCATATTGTATTGTATGACATTTTGGAATTAAGGAATTAATACATTTTTTTTCAATGCATTTCTCTATTCCTTCGACTCCATCTCCATCTTCTTTGCTTAGCATCTTTATGCAACACTTAGTGAGATTGTTTGGGTATCGCATACTTAGTCATGTGGATTAGGGATATGAAGCATGTAGCAACCCATCGAGAAGTGTGCGTTGCGTGAGTGTGTGGGTAAACTTATTTGCTTAGTGTGAAGTTGCTGCAACAGCTGTCTATAGGCTAACACATTGCTTGTCTATGAGTAAAGTCAGCAACAATCAACTGCCTGGGAGGGTAAGTGGTTGGACGCATTAAGCAAGGCATGCATTGTTCACTAAGGATAGTAACGATCTTGCGTCAACCAAGTCATGCGATTGTCTTGTATTATGTATGCTTCATTCATCCATTAGGGATACTCGGGAGGGTAGTCTAAGGACATGGTCTAGGCTTGGGAAGGTCAGATCAGAATCTAGGCTCGGGAGAGTCAGATTAGAACTCATAATACAAGAGATAGAAGCTTAGGAATAAGCATTGTTTGCTATTAACCCATCGCATGCATTCTAGAGATAGGATACGATTGTGTGCGGTCACCGCAGCGTTGTGTGCATTTTGCATCATAGCATAGGAAAAAAGTAGAGACTTAGGAATAAGCTCTATGGATACTTTTGCATTCAACACATGCGTCCTAGATTTAGGAGCACCACATTTCCATTAGAAAATGATTTGCCGTGCATGAGTGTAGCGTGATCGCATTGGCTTGCGTTGACTAGGGTTGCCCTTGCAGTCACTCTTAAGGGTTGCAATGAAAATATCTCCGCATTTTATCTATTTTTTCACACATTTATTTCATGTAAAGGTTTGTCGCATCTCTACCTATCATGCATATTCTCATTGCGTTGTCTGTTAGATAGGAGTAGGAGTAGGATTAACTTAGCAACATCCCTTCCATTCTTTTATTCAAACCGCCGCATGCACATTACCACATACACATAGCTACAAGTCCCTGTGTTCGACCTTGGATTATCCGAGAAACTTGCGTTTGCGTTATACTTGGCGTGAATGCAAGAAAACTTGTGGCAGGACGCATGGTCATCGCATACATTCATTAAGCATTATCAATCCAACGTATGACCATCGACGCATGACTATCAACGCATATCTTAGAAACATGCATCGCATACCGCGTCCACGGGATTTTGGTTGTCGAGTAAAATTGACTTCTAATTTCACACCATCAACGAGCGCGAAGTGTTCATGCTGTGTTGCGGTCGTATAGATCGAGCGTTTGAGGTTGCTGTTGTTCGAGCGGTCGTGCGCAAAGGAGCGTGGAGACGCATCTTCAAATGTTCGTAGAGTTTTCTCTTTGTTCATTTGAGTTTTCATGCTGTAATTTCTGTATTGATTGTATAACCTCATGTTTCTGTACGACTGTAATTTGTAATGTTTATTCATGATTGTAATTTGGAATGATCTTACTTTCGCTGCTCATGGAAATCTGAGTCTGATTTCCTCCAGTTATCCCCTCGAAGGGTTGTAACATAGGATTCAGAACAACTCAAACTCCAGAAATAGATAGGATTTCTTAGGTTCATTCCCAACCTCGACTCTCCAATTCGGTAGCATTGTTGGGGCTGACCTCTGAAGTCTAAAAATGGAGGGTTACACTTATAGAATTACTAAGTGTTAGTAAGTTCTTGACCAAAAATGGTAACTAAATAACTATAGGAATAAGAGTTATTCTAAAGAGTATTTAATAAAAAAATGCCTTGCTTTATTGAATGAGCATTTGACTGCCCCTCGGTAGCAATTATTCTGACTTACTATTGTATCGTTGCAAATAAATAATGAATTTTTGGGTACATTATTATTTTTGCTAAAAATTGAATTGGGTTTAAAAACAATTTACTAATTAAAATTTGTTTAAAATTTCAACATGTCGAATTCTTCAAAATTACACGCTTTCAGTTTAATTAATGATAATAATTATTCAACATAAAAATCAAATATACTAGTAGACAATGATTTGAAATTTGTTTTAATGGAGGAATGCCCTCTATCTCCCAACTCATCTTCAAATAAAAAAGTTTTGAACTTCATAGATGAGGATTCAAAAGTAGGACGACAAAGTAAATATGATTTGCTTGTCATTGAGACGTGTTTAATGGAAAATGATAAAAAAAGACCTGGATAATAGATTCAGGTGCTGCTAATCATATATGTGCTTTCACTCAAGAAACTAGTTCCTGGAGACAGCTTACAAAAGGCGAAGCAACCTTTAAGGTAGGCACCGGGGAAGTTGTTTCTGCTAAAGCAGTGGGAGATATGAAGATATTTGTTAGAGATAGATACATTTTACTTGAAAATGTTTATTATATTCATTCTACAAAAAGAAATCTAATTTCTGTCTCGTGTTTGCTAGAACATAATTATAAAGCTTTTTTCTTAAAAAATAATGAAGTGTTCATTATTTCAAAAGGTCTTAAAATATATTCTGCAAATTTGGAAAATAACTTATACATGTTAAAATCGACTGAGGTAAAAGCTGTATTGAATATAGAGATGTTTAAAACAGTTGAAACTCATAATAAGAAAAGGAAATTTTCTTCAAATGCCTATCTTTGGCACTTAAGACTGTGTCACATCAATCTCAGTAGGATTGAAAGATTGTTTAAGAGTGGACTTCTAAACCAATTAGAAGATAGCTCCTTACCTCCATATGAATCTTGTCTTCAGGGTAAGATGACCAAAAGATCTTTTACTGGAAAAAACCTTAGAGCCAAAGAACCCTTAGAGCTAGTACATTCACATTTTTGTGATCCGATGAAATTAAAGCAAGAGGAGGGTATGAATATTTCATCGGCTTCATCGATGATTATTCAAGATATGGCTACATTTACCTAATATATCATAAGTTCGAAAACTTGAAAAGTTCACGGAATATAAGGCAGAGGTTGAGAATCAATTAGATAAAAAGATTAAAATACTTCGATCAGATTGAGGTGGTGAGTATATGGACTTAAAATTCCGGGACTATTTGATAGAACACGGAATTCAGTCACAACTAATAGCACCTGACACACCTCAACAGAATGGTGCAGCAGAACGGAGAAATAGAACTCTGTTGGACATGGTTCGTTCTATGATGAATTATGCTCAGTTGCCAAGTTCTTTTTGGGGTCATGCAGTAGAGACTGTGGTGTATTAAACATGGTTCCCTCGAAAAGTGTTTCAGAAACACTTTACGAGTTATAGAGAGGATGTAAAGGTAGTTTACATTAATTACAACCTAATGACAACTCTAATGACTCTAACAAATTTATAGACCCTCAAACACACATTAAGGCCCATCAAACAAGAGTCAATTACAATAACTACAACATAATCAAAGAAAAATCTAATGGCAAAATTGGATAAGTCATATCAGTTATCATAACATGCACTTTATGAAATTCTCCCACCATACTCAAATTAATGTTAATTGAATGCTTAAATCATACTCTGATTCCAATTGACAGAGTAAACATGCAATACACATAAACTAACAGAATCATTAAGCACTCTAATTACATTAATTTAAGTAACAAGCATGCAAACTCATAGTTTCAAATAATAGGGTTTCAATTTTACTACCTTTGTAGATTTTCACTAATTCCTTTCTGGCTCCACGAAATTGATCCTCAATCTCTTCAATAGACCACCAAGAGTGTCTTCTCTACTAATCTCAGGCTTGGATTGAGTGGTGGAACTCCAATTGAGAAGGGATTTAGTTTGGTTTTGGAGAGTTTGACAAAAAAACAGTTTCAACAGAAATTTTCTCCAAAATTTCAGAATGCATGTCCCAAATATGATCAAACTCAAGTATTTAATCAACCTAAACATACAAGCACTCATTAATTAGCTATTTGACACTTCAAATAGCATTATATAAGTGGGCTAGGTGTTAAAATGTGGAAAAATCCACTATTGAAATGAATTTGGAATAAATCCACTAAAAATCAAGTTTTCAATTTTGATTTAATTTAATTTAATTCTTAAACATAATTAAATTAAATATAACACAAATTAAATTTCTGAAATTGAATTTTAAAATTGAAATTGATTTAATTTATTAAATAATTAATTAAATAATAATAATTTAATATTATATATTAAATTGATAAAACACCTAATTCAAACACGAATGTCTATTCATATAATCAATATTTAAATCATTATCTAAATATACTGAACTCTCCAAATACGTTTAATTTAAATAAATTCAAACGTTAATTATATCGAATATAATTATCCAAACCCTAATTTGAAATGTATTTGAATTTGGACATTTCAAATTCACTCAATATTCTAATCTAAGTTTTAATCCTTTTACAAGCTAGTAGAGAAACCTAATGGACCTACAAATCATGAGCTCCAACGATTTGAAATTAATTGCTAAACTCTTTAAACCAAATTAATCAATATTCGTTAACTACCGAGACATTCTACTATAGCTCAGTAGTTGCACTCTCCTCACTGTAGATATATTTTTGTCCACTTGATTTAACCATAATCATTAAGTCAATCATTCATAGGTCATTCGTATTTACAGCTAGGTCAAAATTTTCATTTTACCGCTATAATACATCTTGCTCCTTAAGTCTCCATTGATCCTCTATTGAACAATTGGTTTATGGTCTCACCAATAAATCAAATTCCTCTCTGTCATGAGAGGGTGATGCCCCTTTGTTCTAGACCAAGAATCAGTACTTAAGGGAACAACGTATCTGTTGACCCTAAGACGGGTAGGAGCAAAATTCCATCTTGCAGAATTATGTCCCCAACTATCTATCCGATTTGATACCCAAAATGGGAGGATTATTGAACAGTGATGTTAAACTACTCTCACCTACGCAGATCAAAGGATAATCCCGAATAAACAGAAGTTTATAGTTAGCTCAGGATTGAGATCGAGTTACCTTAAGTCATCTATTTGAAATAGTCAGTTTTAATAGTAAACAGTTGTTATAAAGAAAAATGACTATTTCGTGGTCCGGTCTTATGCAAACATCTTTTGCATAAGATACCTCCACTCGCATGTCTTCACATGAACGACTTTTGGGATCACATCGTTTGTATCAATATACAAAGTGAACCACATCCATAGTATCCCTAGGATAAGGTACCCAACCTTATCCATATACTTATAGACATTTTTTGCTATGTACTAAAACTTGATTGTCTTTTATGTCTCTATATAAAGTTTAAGTATTCATGTTATAGCCATAAGTTTGAATATTGGATTTTATAACAAAATGCAATTCAACAACACCTTTATTGAATGAAATCTCAATAATACCTTTATTGTGAATAGAATATGTTCAATGTTTACGAACGACGAGTTTTAGAACATTCCCAACATTTTCATCCTGCCTTTTTGAGTTGTAATCGGGTATGCTCATTTTGGAGCAGCTTTGCATGGAGGATTCTTCAGGTAGGTGCTGATATTCTGGATTTTTGTGACCTCTGCATTCTTTTTACATCAAACTTAGTGGATAGAGAGGGGTTGTAGGGTATTGGTTGATGCTGCTACTTCAACTCATCAGGTGGCCACGGGAGTGGGTATTGTGGTGATATCGCCAGATGGGCATATCTTTTGAGTTTTGGCTAAACATGCTTCTATGGCATATTCGCCTTTATTGGCTGAAGCTCTGGCTTTCTTTTAAGGTGTTCGTTTTGCCCATGAGTTGCATCTTGGTTCGGTTGTGGTGGCTTCAGACAGCCTTTTTCTTGTTCATTTGGTGCAGGGTCAACTCCATTCTATTGCTGAGATGGGTGTCTGGGTGGAGGATATTTGTCGTGGTGCCAAAAAAAATCAGCTGGTTAACGTTTCTTGGTTTTCCTCTTATCCTTCTTGGTTAAGGAGTGCTATTTGTAATGCTTCTGGTCCTGCTGTTTGTGGCCACTATGGCTTTTAACTTTATTGTTTATGGTTCATTATCTAAAAAAAAGTTTTAGTTTTGGTAAAAATTTATATAACGTGGCAGGCCTGCAATTTTTTTTTTATTCTAAATGTTAAATTAGAATGTCTTAGTTTTGTAGTACAACCAAGGTACAGTATGCAAATTTGAAACTCGAACTCTGAACACATGCCAATTATCATTAAACTATTCTACAGATTATTTTATTTATTTATTTTTGTGTTCAACAATCTAATAATTGGATTTTTACTTCGTAATTAAATATATATGTACCTTATAATAGTTGAGCTATGTTAACTACCCCATATTGTTTTAGTTTCTTTAAAATAGTTGCAACTCTTTTTTGTATTTAGACACGTGTGATTCATGAACTTTCATGAAATTCACGATTTAGACTTTGAACTTTAGTTGGTAATGATGTTGATTTGTAACAATTTAGTATTTGCATTTTACGATTTGTAACTATTTAGTCTCTATTATGAAATCTTATTGTTAAGATCTAATGAAGTTTCCTACACATGTAGATCGATGAACTCATCGAGAATCAAATTTATTTATAAACTATAAAAACTAAGTTGTTAGGTAATAAAAATTGATACTTAATTTTGATGAGATTTTCATGATAGGACTAATTTGTTACAAGTTCCAAAGTATAATGATTATTATTACTTGTTAAAGTTTAGGGACAAAGTTGTAAAAAATTTGAAAGTATAGAATTAAATTGTAACCAACTAAATTTTAGGAATAAAATTATTACTTTTAAAAAATTAAGAGACCAAAAGTAACTCGTAAGATTGATTTAAAAATAGTTGTCCTAAAAAAAACGTTTAAACCTAAGAAGTGTAAAAAACTTCTTCTTTCAACATGTGTAATACAAAGTTTAAATGATTGATATCAGTGAAAATGTCAAAGTCTTAATTTTGAAAAATATAGACGAAAACAGATGTCGATGAACATTTCTAGAATAATTATTAAAATAAATTAATAAATAAATAAAATTTGTATGATTTTTTAAACAAGTCAACATGTTAGTTATCTATACTATATTTTCATTAATGACATTTTGTTGCTTATTATTTATGTTTCATAAATTTTTATACAATATAGTAGAAATGTTGATTTTCCATTTATATCGATTTGAACCCATAAAAATATTGAAACAAATGGTGTAATATAAAATGAGAAATGTTACACCTAAGTCCCATGCTCCACCTCCCTCCTCCATACACACCAAACAACAATTTTTTATAAGAAATGAATTGCTATGTGGTAATTCTAATTGGATGTGACCCAAGTTTTTTTCATAAAGTTAGAATGGAACACCTAACCAATCCCACGTTGATGCTTGATTATGACATTATGTTGGAACTTGTTTGATAGATAATCTAAATTCTATTTTATGTTTTCAAATTCACTGAATTCAAAATTTGTGTTTGGAAAACAATTTAGATTTTGATTCTGAAAACTGTTTTGGAATCCCATGATCCAAATAATGTATATTCTAAAAATAATATTTTAATGTTTTCATTGTATCCAAATTTTAAATTTTGAATTTTAAAGTGTAAAATTATATTAAATAAAGATAAAAATACTTAGAACTATCGTGTGTCAGGTTATAAACTGAATTCATTTTTTGAAAAGTAAAATAGGTATTATATAGTGTATTATAAATTATATAATATTACAAAAAAAATTAGCATAAAATTTGTTTATAAATAATTTAATAATAATTTTATTATCAACTAATATTTAGTAGGCACAAAAAATTATAATCTATAAATATAATACCAATTATATTTTAAACCACTATTTAAATTAGAATCCTACTTCTAATTTATTACCAAAAACATATATACGTAAACATGAAATATATATATTTTTTTGTAATGATTAGAAATACAACTATGTTTTTATTGAATTTTAAATTTGTGCTTTCAAATTTTCGTTAAACTTTCGTGTGATGCATAAAAAAAGAAATCGCAATGCCTTCTCCAATCTCCCATACCGAAACCGGACCCGAAACTGGAACCTGATTCACATTCTCCACCTTCTACACTACCGCCGACTACCCATTCTCGTCGCCGGTTTCCTCCATACCCTCACTCTTTCACTGCGCCTCTCTCTTTCTCCGGTAATGTCAGCTATCAAGCACCCATTTCAACTGACCTCCTCTTCTTCATCTCCTCTCTGCTCTCTCCGGGCTTCTCTCCTTACTCTCGCCGTTCTCACTCTACTCTCCTTCACTTATCTCTCCTTCACTTCCCTTCACTCATCCCCTCCCTCCTCTCCCTCCCAGGTACGCGATTCTCTTCATTTCACATTCTTCACCTTTTGTTTTCCTTCTGATTTATGCTCATGGATTTGGGATTTTCATTCCGAAGCTGCCTATCAAGTTGGGAGGTCTTAATGATGCTGCGGATGAGGAGATTTCGGATGTCTATCACTCTCCTCAGGTTTTTCGGTTGAATTATGCTGAGATGGAGAGCAAATTCAAGGTTTATATATACCCAGATGGCGATCCCAATACTTTTTACCAGACTCCCAGGAAGCTCACTGGCAAGTATGCTAGTGAGGGTTACTTCTTTCAGAATATTAGAGAGAGTCGCTTCCGCACTGAAGATCCGGATCAGGCCCACCTCTTTTTCATTCCGATCTCATGTCATAAGATGCGAGGCAAGGTATGGTTCTTTTTGGATCAACTAGCAATTGGGTAATTAGTGGCGGGTGTCGATTTGTAGCTTCTTGCTTTGTTACTTGTGTTAGCTAGAAGCATTGGTTTTGGGGGAATATGAGTTGCTTAATTTCTCCCTTGGCTTATAAATCGTGGTGTTTGTGGATACAATGAAGGGTACATCCTACGAGAATATGACGATAATTGTCCAAAATTATGTGGAAGGCTTGATATCCAAGTATCCTTACTGGAACAGAACCTTGGGGGCGGATCACTTTTTTGTCACTTGTCATGATGTTGGTGTAAGAGCTTTCGAAGGTTTTCCTTTTCTTATCAAGAACACAATTCGAGTTGTGTGCTCTCCTAGCTATGACGTTGGATTCGTTCCTCACAAGGACATTGCTCTTCCCCAAGTGCTGCAGCCATTTGCTCTTCCAGCAGGAGGAAATGATACAGAAAATAGGTAAAGGAATTGATATTTTTGAGCTATACTTTCCATTCGCTTCCCATCAAGAAGTGAACAGTGACAGAACAACATTATTATTAGTTGAGAATTACAAACTAAATCTAGTTTTAGTTATTCTCCTTGTTTGAACTTTGATCTTTATCTTCCATGTATGGAATTCGTCTATATTTTTGGTTTATACTGCTTTTCAGAATCAGAAGTAGGATGGAAGAAAAAATTATGACATTTCTTTTGTGTAACTTTGCTCAAAGAGATAGTACCTAACAATTTATCCATAAAAATGGATCATATGCAACAATTAATCACAATTTTTTTCACGTATGTACCATTGCTTTTGCTTGGCTCCTTAGTGTTCCAATCATACAAAAGGATGTGAAAACAAACCCTACATCCTAATTCGTACGCTAAGTTTAAATTTGGCTGTTCATAAGAATTTTGTGCTTTCCCTCTAAATGAAACATCCTCCGTGTAATTAGTTAAATAATTCAGGTTCCCACATAGCAGCGCAGTGTAATTTCTTCTAACTTTGAGAAGTTAATTCACATTTCATCTTATTGTTGGGGTGTTGTTAGCTGAACTTAAATACATATAAAGTATTAACTTCATTAGAGGAGAGATGCACTTTGATTAATCCTGGATTAGGTGAGTTCGGTTGCCATTGATTCTTCTTGTAACAAATAGACCTGGGTGTCGAACCATTTGGGTAATCTGCAAAGTTATAATTCTTAAAAAACAGAGTTACTTAGATTACCTGCTTGGTAGTAATTTAAGAAAAAACAACGTTTTGGAACTTATTGATGGTAGCTGGTGAAACTTCAAAAATGGAAGAAAGCACTATGATAAATAGTGGCAGGCTAGCTCTCAAACAATCTGCCCATTCTTGAGAAGCATGTTGAGTTTATTGAGAATTTTGGAATGTTTTTATTTGGGAGGAATAAATACTCAGATAGGGATGGATAGAGTTATCTTATTAACTGGACGAAGGTCATATTGACTCTAGAAATGGGGGGCTTAGTATTTTATTTATTTGTTTATTTTTTGTTATCCATGAGTATCTGGGCCAGCTTACGTGCACCACGACTAATCTCACGGGACAGCCCGCCTGACCTTACAATATTTGGGTGGCAAGGAAATCCGTAGGATATTAATCCTAGGTAGGTGGCCACCATGGATTGAACCCATGACCCCTTAGCTCCTTAGCCTTTTTCTGATGTTCCCACTACCACTAGGTCAACCCGTGATGGTTAGATGGGGGGCTTAGTAGTAGAAACTTTTGGATCTTTTATTCTTCTAAATGCACGGGGAGAATTCCTAAGGAAGTGGATGCGGGGATGCAGGGATGCTTTATATCATAAGGTGGGTGTGAGAATTTATGGGGTAGATTAGGCTGCCTCCTTGATGGTTTAACTTAGAGTTTTAGGAGTCCTTGGACTCTGGTATGAAGCCAAGAAGGGCCTTTTAGGAGGTATTTTGTTTAAGATGGGGATATGGTAAAAATGGGGGTTTCAAGGGGATGTGTGGCTTAGAGCACATTGTAAGAAAACTCTTAAACTTTCTTTATTCTTTAACATGATGGATAGTTAAGGTTATTATTATTATTATTATTTTGGATAGAAACAACCGCTTTCATTGAGAAAAAAATGAAAGAAAACAAAGACATAAAAAACCAAGCCCACAAAACCCCCCTAGAGAAAGGGCTTCCAACCAAGTAAAATATTGCTTAGGGAATAATTGCAAAAAGTTTTCGAAATCGAAGCCCAAAGAGAAACATGAAACCTCACCAAGGACCAACTCTCACTAGGGTCTCTCTCCATACCACGAAACATTCTGTTGTTTCTCTCCTCCCAAAGGTCCCACAATAATGTGCACACCCCTGCAAACCAAAGAAAATGACCTTTCTCTTTGAAAGGCGGATGGAGGAGGAACTCCTCGACCATCAAAAGGACATCCCTCTGACGAGTAAGTGCAAAATCAAACTCATAAAATAAGTCATTTCACGCAGATCTTGCATACTGACACATCCAGAGAAGGTGATCTAGGTTTTTCTCTGCCTTCCAACAAAGGATATAGCACCAATGGCCCATTATCGAAGACACTTGTTTTCTTGAGAGCATTACTCTATGTTTTGCATTATGATTCTTGCATTTGTATTGACAAGTTAGAAGATTTTATTATTGTTTCCTCTTATGTACTTTGAGCATTAGACTCATTCACTATTTCAATGAAAAGTCTTGTTTCTGTTTCATTAAAAAAAAAAAAGGCTATTTGCCGTATTCACATGCCCTAGTAAAATTTGCCAAGAAAAGAACTTGACTTTCTTTGGAATCTTAATCCTCCATAAAATTTCAAAGACTGACTCAACAATGGAGAGGGATCTAGTAAAAACCTAAAGAAAGACTTACAAGAAAAGCCCACTGTGGGGAAAGGGCTCCACACACGAACATCCTTTCTCCCAAGCCTAAAGTCGGAACCCTTAATCAAGGAAAGAAGAGAGGCCACCCCGTTGTTTCCCTATTGGATAAAGACCGATGGAAACCAAAGGAGAAAGAAACCAAATTTCTTGACCAAACTAGAAAGTCCTACACCTGATAATTTTTTTAAGGATGACAACAGATATAACGAATGAAACGCAAAGGAGAGGGGTCTATTCCCCACCCAAAGATCTTCCAAAGAATACGTTTCCTTACTGTCTCCCACAACATAGAAAGCAAGATGGGAAAAGGAAGGGAGATGAGAAGAAATATCTCTCCATGGATTTCAAAGTGTGCCTCTAATTCCTTTTCGCCACCCACTCATAGGGATGGGGACCGTGCTTGCTCACAATAATCTTCTGCCACAAAGATTCAAGATCAAGGGCAAACCACCAAAGCCATTTAGCCAACAGGGCTTTGTTGCTGTAACCTTAAATTTTCGATCTCTAACCCCCTCTGATTCACAGGTTTCCTCGCGACATCCCAGCTAACTAAATGAGATCCTTTTCTTTCCTCCACTCCATCTTGGAGGAAATCTTTCATAAGCTTCTCAATGCTCTTGCAGACCGAGATAGGTGCTCTGAAAAGAGAAAAGTAATAGATAGGAATTCTATTCAACACCGATCTGATTAACGTCAGTCTCCTAGCTTTGGAGAAAATACTTTTCTTCCAAGAAGCCAATCTCTTCCTAATCTTCTCCACAGGGGATCCCAAAATGAGATAGCTCTTGGGTTACCTCCAAGAGGGAGACCAAGGTAGGACGAAGGAAAGAACCCAACATCACAACCCACCAAACTAGCGCATCTATTAAGCTTTCTCGGCTCATAGTTTATACAAGAATCTGACACTTCTATTAATTTTAAGCCCCGACATCTCCACAAAGAAGATGGGGACGGTTATTGTCAGTGATGTGTGGGACTAAAAGCAGCTTAGATGAGGTCTAGAGTTCAGTAGGTGTTTTGTGGTTATAGGAAGGTAGAGGGTCTGCTAAAGAAGAAGATAATTTTTCAGAGTTTTAGCCCCTGAGATAGACTAATAGCAGATGGTTGATTCCAGAAGGGTTGGGTATAGTTTCTTGTTGGAAGATCTGATTAAGAACCGAAAAGTGATTTTTTAAGATTTGGAAAATTTTCTGGTTTGTCCCATGTTCCTTTCTCATGGAAAGATTAATATTTAGGATTTCATTCAAAGAACCCCATGTTAGTGATTTGTCCTAATTAGGCTGGTTAGGTTAAGACTTTGAAGAATTTCAGGAGCATCGGGTTCAAATGCTGTGCTCTTCAAAATAAGGATTGTTTTGAGCTTCTTTAATTGTTTGGTGTAAGCTGGTATTTCTTGTACTCCTTGAGAGAATTCTCTCCACAGTTGCTGTCCTTGCTTCATGGTTCAGAGAGGGGTTTGCATTTGAATGCTTAATATGCCTCACTTTGAAGTATTAGAGAGGAATTTGAGGAACTTTTATTATATTTGAGAGAGTTTTTGGATTTCAAATCTCGTGTTTCTTTTAGATTTTAGAGAGTTTATTGGACAAAACTTTTACTTTATTATCATCATTATTATTTTATTTGTTATTTACATGGAAGATTTCTTTATAATCTCTACCGGAGGAGACTCTTGTCTTCTCCATTTTGTATATTTTCTTCGTTTAATTAAACTTCTTTATTAAAAAATATTTACCATTAACATTGGAGAGATCCGGCCGCATGATAGCCTACCTCTGATATGAAATTTTCGCACCAACAGGTAGACCAGAATACTTGAGGGTGAAAGGCGTTTTAGCACAAGTGGAGAGAGCCTTCCAACCTGATCTTCCTGAATGTTATACCTGCTTCAGTGTGTTTTTGATATACTGATTGCCTAAACGAGACATTTTTTTCTCCCTCACTACAATCCCTGAGAAGACTTTTAGACCGTTTCCCATATTTACCACATCATTTTGAATGAAGTTCTGTCAAAAAAAAGTTTTGAATGAAGTTGTATTTCTTGTATTCGATCAAATTAATACATATTCTATTCAGATAATTCACTAATCTTATCTCACATTTGTATAATCTTTCTCTGAAAAATATTGTTGCCAGATAAAAAATTTAGATTCATTCCTGATGAAAATGTCAATATTCTTAACAGGACAACCCTTGGATTCTGGGCAGGCCATCGGAACTCTAAAATTAGAGTCATACTAGCACGTGTGTGGGAGAATGATACAGAACTAGACATTTCAAACAACAGGATAAGTAGGGCTACTGGACATTTAGTGTACCAGAAAAGATTTTACAAGACAAAATTCTGCATATGCCCTGGAGGTTCGCAAGTCAACAGTGCTCGAATAGCTGACTCAATCCACTATGGATGTGTTCCGGGTGAGAACTCCCTTTTTTTGGTTAGTTGGCTATAGAATTTTTTTTCTTTTTCTTTTTTTTTTTTGACGGAAGATTTAGGAAATTTAATTTACTCTCTCATTTTCTTGGAATGGAAGAGGACGAAGGTGGTTTTCCTTTAATTTTTCCAAATCCAGTTTATTAAAATGTAGGGATAGTAATCTAAAGTTCCAATTGAATTCAAAAGGAACAAAATGGAAGGCTCATGGAAGTTCAAATTGAAGCTACAGAAAGGATTTCTCTCCATGCGATATCTCCATCTTATTCTCTCTTTTGGATAAGAAACAGAGCCTTCAATTAAGTATAATGAAATGTATAAAATTTCCAAGTTGTAAGTAAACTAGCCCATAACACGTGCGAAGGCTGCTTGAGTGGTGTAGGAGAGAGTGGCTGGGTTTTATGCTTTCAATTTGACTTTCTGCTTCTTTGTGAAGCTGTTTCTTTCATGATCTTGATTCAATTTACCCTTCAGTTTTCTATTGTGGGGAGGTATTGGGAGGTGATATGCCTAAACCGTGATGTTATCTGCAAACACATAATTCAGGTTATAGTATAGAAATGGTCGGAAATGGACTATCATCCTCTGGAATTTGAGTTGTTACTTTCCTTAGCTGCTTTGAAAATTTTATCAATTTTATTTAGGGGGTCGATCACAAGCAATGGTGTTTGAGACTAAAATTAAAGCAAGTAATGGTAAATAACGAAGAAATTCAGTCACACGAGAATTCTAGGGTATGACTTTGTTTAATAGACTTAATTGATTTCCCTTAACCAATTTAACACCAATTTCATAGGTATAGAAGTCTAATTTTCAAGTATCTGCTCTTGAGGTCAACATTTTCTTACCCCAAGTTATTAATCCTAATTTCTTTGCAATTAACTAACCTATGTGGCATTTGGACTTTTCTCTGTTAACCTGCTCGCCTATCATTCTCGTGCACACTTGAATAGTAGTCTAGCAATTTAGATCTAGCCTGATGCCATCTCTCTAGAGCAAGGAGTCAAGCATGAGTGAATCAACCAGGGACCAAATGATCAACAACATTAGGAATAAAATTGGTAGAATGAAAAAGCATCGATCGAGTCTAAGGAATAAAACTCAATCGATCAACATTCCCTAAGCTACATTGACACCCTAGAATAACAATACCCAACCACAGATGGTCTCAAGAAACTGAAATATCAAATTAAATACAAACATCCAGAGAAATTAACGATATAAGGGAAAGAAGAAATGACTATTTGAGCGACCTGACCACATCCCCGAGGCAAGATTGCATTCCGAGCTTTGAATTTCACCCTTGAGCTCTAGATATCCAACAATGTCCCAAGCCTCAATTCTTTGGAAAACTAGTATTGTTTTTCATCCTCTTGTACAGAACGCCCCCTTCTTTCCTAAAATTATAACGGGAATTAAGGAGCCAGCGTCAACAGTGTTGTGACGCTTCCAATAGTGCCCTGCAGCATTGCTAAGCGTTAAGCTCCAGTTTCGCTTAGGTTAAGCGTGTTGAGACACTCCCTCCATGGTCTTTTTTGGGCTAAAAATTCACCCTTTTCATGCCTTGATCTCAATTTTCTCTTGTAAGGCTCATTTTTCTCCATCATTACACCAAAACCTTCAAATTCTGTCCAACAACTTGGTTCCTACAAAAACAACAAAGAATGACATCAAAGTGTACAATTAAAGCATAAAACTAGCCAAATAAGAGTCCTAGAATAACATTTTTCGAGTGTTATCAGGAGGAGTCTATTGGGTGGACGATGTTCAACTTTTTCACCTTCAATTCGACGGAGTATTTTTACTATTTTGTTAGTATCCTACACACGCTTTGAGTTGTGGGGGATTAAGTGAACGTTGAAAAATGCTATGGAACAATAGGCTGTACCTTGCTCCCTGCCTTCACAATTTGATCAACTCAGCCCTCCAACCATTCTGATTATACCAGCTCCAAAAAAGCCCAAGAAAAATTAATGCATTACTTTTTTTTTTTTTTTTTTTGAAAGGTAACAAACTTTTCACTGATATAATGAAAAGAAACAAATGCTCAAATTACAAGGAAACAAAGAGTCATACAACTCAAGAGAACTAAGGATCAATAGATGCACCAGATTATCTCAACTAGGTCGACACAATCTTAGCACCCTCATCATTTCCTATTACAAAATAACCTCAAAATGAGACATATAAGTCAACATCACAAAGACTTAAAATATAAGCAACATAATTAAGCGTTAGAAATAAAGACATTCCAATTGAAATTTTCTTGGGAAGAAAAATAAGATGAAAAGTGAATTACGAAACCTTCATTCATCAATTCATTACGACAAATCAACCACCTTTGTCAATTTTGGAGGGTCTGGAACATGATCAATGAAGTTTATTACGTGGAATATACGTGGCTTGAATTCATGAAAAGAACGTGCTTTGGTCAAGTAGTCGATTCAAAAACATAATTCTCCCATCATTCTTCTTCAGAAAATGATATTATCTACTGTTGATTATCCATTGGTTAAATCCATATGTAGTTCTTCACACAGTGGTTGGACAACCCTTGATGCAAATGAATCATATGGGGGAATTTTGGTGCTTTAGTGTGAACCTGACTTTTCAATCCAAGAGGTTATTCAGGGCTTTTTACTATGTCTATTCGTACTTTTTTTGACGGATGGTTATTCTTTTTGGCTTTCGGCTATTTATGGTCCTTCTGAAAATGAGTTCAATGTAGATTTTTGGCGTGAGCTTGGTGACTTGGCTAGTTTGGGTGGTGATTGACGTTATTGGGGTGATTTTAATGTGACTTGTTGGTCCTAGAGAAATCTCATGATCTCTCTACCACTAGAAGTATGCATGCATTAAATTAATGGATCGAAATTATCAGTTGCTTGACTTCCTTTGCAGAATGACTACCACACTTGGTCTAGTTTTAGCCCAAAACTGTTTTTATCTCTCATGGATAGGTTCTTGTTCACACTCATTTTTTTCATTGAATTTTAGTTGCTCGCAAATGTAAGCTCAATTACTAAAATGCTTTTTAGAGATGACACTAGCCTATTGTTAGCCAGTGATATTTAAACTGAATTTATTATTCTTATACGAAGTTTACAAAGGGTGTGAATTAGTGTTTTTTCCCAACTAATCTTGACTGGTGTTCGATCAATGGTGAACAGGCAGCTAGGGTTGAAGTTCCTTTTACTGAAATGGAGGTTTTTATTGCAATTTCTTCTTTCGGATCAAACAAGTCTCCTAGTCTTGATGGTTTTACGAATAAATTATTTTCTTTTGGCCCAAATCCTGATGTTTTTGGCTATGATCCATGGTTTCTTTTCTTCCAGTATTATTAATGCTTCCTTGAATGAGACATACATTTGTTTAATTTCGAAGAAAATGACTCTAAATTGATGGATGATTTTCGCCCTATCAGTCTTATTTAAGTTATAAGACCATTGCTCGGGTTTTGTCTAATTGGTTAAAGGTTGTTCTACCTTCTACCAATTCTGAAAATCAACTAGCTTTTGTTGCCAATAGACAGATTTTAGATGCCTCGTCAATGCCTAATGGACTAATTGATGAGTGGACTATCTCCCACAAAGGTGTGGTTCTCAAATTGGATCCGGGAAGGCTTTTGATACTGTTGATTGAGAGTTTCTGGGTGTGTTCTTCAGGCTAAGGGTTTTTCATTTTCTTTGGCAATCTTAGATCAAGGGTTCTATCTCTAGTGCCAATTATTCTATCATTATTAATGGCAAACCACGAGGGGAGACCATCCCTTCCGGTGACATTCTACAAGGTGACTCTCTCTCGCCTTTCTTATTTATTTTGGTTGCTGATTGCCTTAATCGTTTCTCTCACAATGCTTGTTTGGGTTATATTGCCACCCATCCCATTGGTGCTTCCTCTTTCTGTTTGAACCATCTTCAATTTGTTGATGACGTGCTTTTTGAGATTGTTCATATATTTGGTAGGACTCTCGTTTAATTATTCTTTACAAGAGCGAGTTGCTTGGGATTCATATTGCTGATACTAAGATGGAAGGGATGTCTACTTTTGGTTGCAAATAGGGACATAATCTTCTTTCCTGGGTCACCTTCCTTTGGGTGATAACTCGAATACAACTTCTTTTTGGTAGCCTGTTATTGAGAGAATTTAACACAAGCTCCTATTGGAAGTATGCTTTCATTTCAAAGGTGTTTGCCATACACTTGTCTAGGCGTCTCTTCCTAGTTTGCGAATTTACTTATCTTTGTTTTGTGTACTAAGGTTGTACGGACTTTGGATAAGCTAATTCACGATTTGTTTTGAGAAAGTTCTTCTGGTGATGGTGGTATGTATAAATGGAGTTGGAGATTTCTTTCTAAATAGCAGGCTTTATGACGGAGGCTCATTGATGCTAAATATTATGCGTCTGGGATTCGGAGAGGTTGGCCAAGAACTATTCCATCAGGTTTATTTAAATTCCCTTGGAGATTTATTTGCCAAACTATTAACTTGGTTGCTAGCCGTGTGCAACATTCCCTTGGTGATGAGACTTCTACTTCTTTATGGACTGCCTTATGGTTTAGATGACACATTATCATCTTGCTCTTTTTCCTGATGCTATTGTGGTCGATGTGTAGGTTGAGACAACCAATGCATGGGACTTGCACCTTCGATGCAACCTTAACGATCTGGAAATGAGTAAATGAGTCTTTTCATATTTTGGCTCCAATTGGTCTTCGAAATTCTCCTGATTATTGGACTTGGCCTCTTGATTCTTCTTTGTGCCATGTTGTTAAATCACTCATGGAGGATTTGTTTGAGACTGCAAACCCCCTTTTAAAAGTTCTATTCATTCGGTGAAAGAATCATTATCCCAAGAAAATTAAAATCTTTCTTTGGGAGCTAGGAGCTTAGCCTTGGAACCATTGATACATCAATATAGGTTCCAACGAAGGATGCCTTATATATGCACTTGTCCCCTTCTTGGTGCATTATGTGTGAATCTAGTGTCGAGTTTCCTAGTCACATCTTCATGTATCACATTTGCATCCAGTTTTTGGATTGTTGTTTTGGAAGCTTTTGGATGGCCTATGCCTTTTCCTAACAACGTTTATGATCTCCTGACATCTATTTTCATGGGTCATTTTTTCGTGATTCTAAGAAGATTTTATAGTTGTCTCTCACCTGTGTATTTTTCTTTTGGCATTTTTGAGTGAATCGAATGGTCGTATTTTTAGGAATGTTTCCTCTTCTTTTGATTGTTTGGAGTTTATTTTGAGTTATTTGTATGGATTTCTTGCAGTGATATTGTCAGATTATTATGACCTTCCATTCAATGACATTCTTGATTGGAGAAAATTTTCGGTGATAGTTAAGGAACGTGATGTGTACCAATTGAAACAGATACTCAAGAACATATCTGATTTGGAGTTCATGAAACTCCACAAAAATCTAGTGCAGGTACTATGTTTTTTCTTCCTACTCTGTTTCATTCATTAATACTGAATAAGGTAGATTTTTGTTTAGAAATTTAAAAAAGAAAAAACACTTTATATCCTCTAAATTGTGTGGAAGGTTAATCCCAAACACACACTTAATATGTTTGCTACATATTGCACATTTATCAGGTTCAAAAGCATTTCCAGTGGAATTCACCTCCAATGAAATATGATGCATTCCATATGGTGATGTACGACTTGTGGTTACGACACCATGTCATCAAATATTAATATGTTATAGCTTCATAATTTCTTTTACAAAATTTTGTTTGTTAAATCACCATTGTAAGAAAAGAAAAATGTTTGTAACCAAACTTTGTACATTCTCAATTCTCTCTTTTGAGATATTTTCCTTGCTCTTTTTACATTTGCCCAATATTTTTGTTTGTTTAGATTCATTACATGCTTTTGAACGGATTTCTTTTGCTTTTTAGTTTGCATGTGTAACTGTAGCATTGAGCCAAATTATAGTCAACTTAGTTTTTTATTTGTCTTCTTGTTATAGATAAAACTCCCCAAAACTCAGTTTTTTAGAAGATATTTGTCTTTAATGTGAAGTCTTTTATTTAATTACAAAAAAATATTTTAAATGGTATTAGAGGATATTTTAGTTGTTAAATTTACTGTTGTTACTTTTAGAAAGACTAGTTTTTTACGTCTGTTCCAAAGAATTATTTGAATAATATATTGGAGAAATTATGCTTAAAATATTTATATACATATATATAAGGATTAAATTTTTTTATATTTTTTAAAATTCGTTATTGGCAAAGGAATTAAATAAAGATGATTGAATGAAATTTTGACATGAATATATTATGAATTTTGATAAAGGGAGAAATAAAGCAATGTAAATAGTAATCGACACAGAGATTTACATGGTTTACTAAGAGTGAGTTAGTTATGTTCACGGACAAACGAAGAGTGTAATTATATTTTTAGAGGAAAATACAAATTAGAGTGATATTTGTAGGTGTATAAAGTTATATATAGGTACATCTTTCGATTGAATATTAATAGTGCCAAGTAACTAATTTAAGACATCATGAATGCCAAAATAAGGAGATGTAATACATGAATTTTAAATAGCTTTGAAATAGTGGATCTATTCTTAGAGATATTTTTTATAATCCTAAATAGTTTACTCATGAAATTAGATCGTGACTAATTCTTTAATTGAAATACTTTATATGAATTGGATGATGATTAAATAATATAGATTGATCAATTGTTTATAGTATATATATGAAAATGCACAATATACATTAATAAACTATATATTATTACTAAAGTTGCCTTTATTTATATATTGCAAAGCAGCTTACATCATGAAAAGTCTAGTAATCATTTTCATTGCAATAAAAATAAAAAGAAAATTAGATTTAGAATGAAAAAAATGAGTGTATGTAACAAAGTTGATAATGTAAGTCAAAAAATCTTTCATGTAAAAGTATTTCTTTGTAAACAGCATTTTTCGTAAAAGTTGTTTTGGTTTTGGCAGGAGTTTGTGAATTGATGAGTACCTTGGTTGTTGAAATTGAAGTGCCTCTAGATAATGCCACATATAATTATTCAGTAGAGAAAACATGTTCTATTAAATATACCCCAACATTTGGAATGGTTTGGCCTTATGCCTTATTTATTGTCATTGCAAAACAAAGACTTATAGGAAATTATTTCCTTTTAAATTTGAATGGATAACGTTCATCATTGGCCTTGTGATAAAGAGAACTACCTCAATCTCGTTTGAGAACTCTCCTTATTCTAGGTGAACCCCCACAATAGTAATAAGAATAACCCCTGATAAGCAACCCTAAGAAAGCTAAACAGATTGGGCTTGGAAGATTGATCGATGATCAATAAGAATGGAGAACTTGTTCCTAACTTCAAGATTTCGAATTTTGTTCAAGATTTCAAACTTTCCACGATCTAATTGATCAAATTAGATTAAAAGTTTTAAAACATGCATTCTAAACGCAAGAATACAAAGAAAAAGCATAAAACTTGAGAGAATAAACTCTAAGGAATTTTCATTCAAATTCAAAGTGTTGTTCCAAATGACAAAAGTACATAAGTATTTATACTAATTAAAAAGAGAACTTGAAAGGACACAACCTTTCACCTAATTTACTAGGTTCAACAAAATCTCTTCAACTACATATATGAATCTCCATAAATGTAAATACACTATTATAAATTGATACATTAAATATTAAATATGTGAATGAATCTGAATTTCCAAATTAATTATGACTTTTGGTGGCTTTGATTCTTGAAGGGTTGCAACTCTTCATATTTGTGGAGTATATCAGCATGCAGCGAAGCAATAAGGATGAATAAACATTGTAATTCAATTCATTGATTTTGGCTATAACTAAAGCATGCTCATATAATAATAGGAGGGTTTCAAGCAATTCCTTTGTAGAACCTTTAGAATCTCGATTGATTCAATAATATACCTCGGCCAAACCATTGAAATCTTCAAATTCTTCCAACCTTCCCCAAATGAAGATATGATGCCTTTAATTATAGAGGTTTCTCATGGCCTTACATGAGCTTGGGCCTAATTACTTTACTAGGCCAAAATTAGATTTGGGCTAAAGTTGGACTTGGACCCATTTGTTGTTGGGATGAAATACTTAATCTTTAATTTAGCCCAAAATTTCAGCATGAGTTTGAATTGGGTTGGACTCGAACGACTTTAATTACTCGGTCTAATCCAACTTATAATTTTTTCAATAAGCTCGGACTTTCATTGATGATGTGGTAACTCGTGATTCGTCGAAATTTTTCATTCAACAGTTACATTTTTTTAAAAAAAAAAATCAAATGGTGAATGCATTAATTGAATATAAGTACATTTTTTTTTTTAAGAAAATAGAGCCGTTGATCATCGATGTCCTCACTTTTGATGTTTCTAAATTTCAATTTTATTTATTTATTTATTTTCCTTCAATTGAGAATTTTCTATAAATATTAACTAAAATTTCTTTCTTCCTTCCAATTCTCATTCTCATTCTCAATTTCTTTCTAATTCTCTCAATTTTTAGTGCTCTTTGCTCTCAATTTTCCTTGAGCTTTGTGTATTTTAACCATTGTTCTTTTTATTTTTTTTCGAACGAGTTTTGTAAGCTTCAAAATTTTCAAGTTTACAAAAAGTTTTATATTTTAAAATATTTTTAATTTTTGTTTATTTCTATTATTTTCAAATTATTTCTTCCTACTTTCAATTTTAAAACTAACTTTTTTTTTTAAATGGTTTACAATCATAGAAATAATCTCATATTGTAGAGATAAAACCAAATATGTTGAAGGAGTTGACTCACAATCACAATCTCATTTTCAAAACTCTAAAGATATTGAAACAACTAACTACCGAAAGTGTAAATATGTCTACTATTGTTCAACGAAATACGATAAGAGACTAGCATCTTCTGTTTGGGAGTATTTTGAAAAGGTAGAAAAAACATTAAATAAGGAAATTTGAGTTGAGACCAACATGCAAAACTTGTGGTAATTTTTTTTCAAAAGATGGTACTAATCATCTTATTAGGCACACGAAATCTTGTAGTAAAAAACATAATGTAGATATAAGAAATTATATGCAATTAGGTAAAGATCAATAAGGTAATTTAACTAATTTTTCTTATAATAAGGAATGTGCTAGATCATAATTAGTAGATTATATGATTAGAGCATAACTTCCATTTACTTTTATTGATAATCAAGATTTTACTGGTATAATTTAAAGATCATTTAACCCACCATATGAAGGTTTTGCTTCTTCTACTGCAAAACGGGATGTTATGAAAAAAATCTTGGCAAAAAAAAAAAGGTGTTATAAAAACATTTTTTTCCTAATTTCAAAGGAAGAATTTGTTTGACCTCTGATATGTGGACTTCTTGTCACCAGCAACTCAAACATTTGTTTGACTCCACATTATATTTTCATTCTATTTCAAAATTAAGATATTTTGTTCGTAATATTAATAGTTCTCAATATAGACGAATTATATTTTAAGTGTTGTAAACAATTAGACAAAAAGAGAAGAAATATTAGAATTGATTTACCCCTGAATTCAACATTTCAAATATTAAAAAAGTTGAAAGTTGAATATAAAGAGGTTTTAGATTTATATTGTATTGAATTGCATAATAGTTCTCGCCATTTTAATATTGACCAACTAATTGAGCTTGATTGAAAATGTGCATCAGTTGTTAAAAATTTTCTAAACGTTTTTGATACTTCGACAAAACATTCTTGTTCGGTATATTCTTCTAGTATTTGTCAAGTTATCCTAACTTTACTTAATATTTGCTATATGTTTAAGAACTATTAAAATGTAGATTTATTTAAATATGTGATTGAAAAAATGAAAAAAAAAATTAAATATTTTGATGATTTACATATTACATTTTGCTTGGAATCTTTTTTTATCCTAGATATAGAAATCATTTTTTTTATACTTATTTAGGGTGTGTTTGAAATATATTTGAAGTGTTTAGTTTAAAAAATGAGTCATTTTGGAAGAAAATGGAGTGTTTGGCAATCACTTAAAATAGCTTATTAAGTGTATTTTAATCAATTTTTGTCAAAAGTGTTTAAATAAAAATGAGTTTTTTTTTTGTTTTTTAAAAATACTTTTTTCTTAAATCAATCCAAACGGACTCTTAGATTTATTGTTTAATAGCAATACCGATAAAATTAATAGTATTATAAATTCATTTAATTCTAAATTATTTGAGATATATGATTCTTATAAGCAAAACATACATAATTCTACTACCTCCATTAGTGCATCTCCTTCTACTTCACATACTTCAATAAATCTGGATAGTTTTTCAACTTCAAATTTGAATGTTGCCATGCTTCTTTCGAAATAGAAAAAAAAAAAAAAAAAAAATTGATTCTTCAAAAAGTTTTGAAGCTCTTGATTTGAAAACTTACATGGATTTACCAACAATTTCTTCAGATACTCAAGAACCTTTTAATATTTTGAACTGGTGGAAATTATATGAAAAACTGATCTTGTGCTCTCTCGTATGACACGAGATATACTAACCATCCCTGTGTCAACTGTAGCATAAGAATCAACTTTTAGTGTAGGTGGTAGAGTTATATCATATACAAGAAGTAGCTTATCACCTTCGACAGTTGAAGCATTAATATATTTAAAGGAATGGGGGATTGCGGACAAAAGAATACATGAAGAAGAGTATATTGCAAAAATCACTGAAGAAATAAAAAAATTGAAATCATACGTGTAGGAATTTAAGAATTGCAGTTCTGAGGAAAAATAATTTAAGTGAATATTCATTTTCATTATATTGAGGGAGAAGTTAAAGTTATCTAATTTATTTTATTTTGTTTGAGGAAAATACACATGATGCAAATGAGTAGATGCCAACCTAGTTAGTGAAAGAGATGGGAAGATGGGAAGGCTAAACGATCGTTGAGAGATGAAGGGTAAACAATTGTTGTCAAAAGTCTAGACGATCGTTGTCAAATATCTAAACGATCGTTGGAAAATATTTAAAGGATAGGACAAGCGTCTACACGACAGAGGTGAGAGTGTAGACGATAGGGTATGAGACTGCACGATTGGGTTGATCGTGTAGGCGATGGGGAGTACACGATAGAATGTAGACGATTGGGTTGAGAGTGTACACGATAGGATATAGACGATAGAAGTACTATACGATAGGTAGAGAGAATAAACGATAAAAGAAATGGATTAAGACGATCAGCCTTCCGTGATGGGTTTGGCTCGTCGTGTAGCGCTATTAATTAACATATAAAATGCCATATGGAAATGGTCCAACATAACAACCATGAAAGAGAAAATACACAATTAACCACCAAATAGTGGAACCTGAAGCTGAAGAAAGAAAATGCAAAAAAACAAATGGAAAATTTGTTATATTCTTCAGCACAATGTGACACTCATTTATCATCCCCCCGCAAGCGAACGAGGAGCTGCCACGACTGTAAGCTTGGTTTTCAAATTGAGAAAGCGAGGACTTGGTAAGGCTTTTGTCATGATGTCGGCTAGTTGATCCTTAGAGGGGAGGAATCTAACTGAAAGCTGTTTGGAAGCAGCCTTTTCTCTGAGGAAGTGAAGATCAATCTCAAGATATTTCATCCGGTTGTGAAGCACAGGATTGGCGGCCTTGTATGTAGCATTGAGGTTGTCACAGAGCAGTAGAGGGGTGGAGATGCGATTGACACCAATTTTAGTGAGAACTGATTGGATCCACTCAGCGGTAGCATTTAACAGACCACGATATTTTGATTCGGCACTGGATCGAGAGACGAGCTTTTGCTTAGATGAGCTCCATGAAATAAGGCTGGAACCAAGAAAGACAAAGAACCCACTCGTGCTTCGTCTGTCATCCAGGCAACTGGCCCAATCGGCATCTGTGTAGCAAGTTAAGGCCAAAACAGGGGACTTGGTTAGAAGAATACCATGATTGGTTGCGCCTTTGATGTACCGAAGGAGACGTTTGGCCACTTGAAGATGTGAAGTGGTTGGGGCGTGCATGAACTGACAGAGCCTATTGACACTGAAGCTGATGTCTGGTCTGGTCAGTGTACAATTGGAGAGCACCAACTAGGCTTCTGTATTCAGAGGGGTTATCCAGTGATTGACCATCGGTGAGGGACAGCGAGATGCCAACAGCCATTGAAGAGTGAATTAGCTTGCAGTCAGTAAGTTGTATATGTTCAAGAAGACTGTGGATGTACTTGGACTGAGACAAATGTAAGTGGTCTGGTGAGTGAAAACTTGAATGCCAAGGAAAAAAGATAGATCACCGAGATCTTTAAGTGTAAACTGAGTGTTTAAACAAGTAATGAAGTGTTGAATGGTTGTAGGACTATTTCCAGTTACAATAATGTCATCAACATAGATAAGAAAGATAATCAAAGTATGTGAGTTGCGAAAAATGAATATAGATGTATCAGATTTTGCATTGGAGAAGCCCCATTGTATCAGACAGGTGCTGAGCTTGGAGAACCATGCTCGAGGACTTTGCTTGAGGCCATACAGTGCCTTGTGCAGAAGTAACACATGATCAGTGTGTTGATCACTTATGAAACCAGGTGGTTATTTGATGTATACTTCCTCAGATAAGTCATCATTGAGGAAGGCATTGTGTACGTCAAGTTGCCTAATGATCCAGTTCTGAGACAGAGCAATTGACAGAACAAGTAGAATGGTAGTAGGCTTGACAACTGGACTGAAGGTCTCAAAGTAATCGATGCTATAGTCTTGGTTGAAACCTTGAGCAACCAGACGAGCCTTGTAACGAGCAATCTCACCAGATGGAGTTTGTTTGAGTTTGAACACCCATTTGCTGCCAATTACCTTGCGATCCTGGGGCAGAGGTGTGAGGGACCATGTATTATTTCTGATGAGGGCTTCATATTCCTCAAGCATTGCTTGTTTTCAGCTTGGATGAAGGAGAGCTTCCTTGTAGGATCGTGGTTCTGTTTTATCCAAGTCAGTAACCTCGGACAGCCAAACCTTTAACTTAAAAATGTCCATCTTTGACCGTGTAATCATGGGGTGGTCATTGGTTGTGAGAGGTAGAGATGGCGTTGGTTCTGAGGTGATGGGAAGGGTGGGGTGTAGGGAAGCAGGGGGAGTTGGGAGAGTAGAGGTGGGTGGTGGTGAGGGAGAGGAAATAATGGGAGTTGGTGGTTCTATGGATGGTTCAGGTGATTGGGGGAGATGGGGAGTGGTTGGTTGGGTGGTGTAGTTGTAGGTGTGGGTTGGGAGGATGAGGATGGTATAGAAGAAGGTAGGTGAAGGGAATGATGGTGATGAACATAGTTACCTTCAGAACTGGCAGTGACCTGATGAAAGGGAGAAGGACTGATTGGAATGGGAATGGAAAGGACTTGAGAGGAAGAGTGTGAAGGAGAAGAGATTGATGAAGAGTTATCAAGGAAAGAGAAAGCAGTTTCATTGAAGATGACATGCCGAGAGACATAAATGCGACCGGTTGTGCGATGAAGGTAGAGATATCCTTTATGCAAGGAAGAGTATCCTAAGAATACGCATGGATGAGACCTACATTGGATTTTGTTATCATTGAACGGTCGAAGGAATGGGAAATAGATGCAGCCGAAAACTTTATGAAGTTGATAATCAGGAAGTTTGGAGTATAAGGTTTCATAGGGGGATTTGTTTGCAAGGAGAGGTGTAAGTAGTCGGTTGATAAGGTAGATGGCGGTGTGGAAAGCAAAGAGCCAGAAGCTATGTGGAACAGAGGAATAAGCAAGCATGGTTAGACCAACTTCAATGATATGACTGTTCTTTCGTTCGATAGTGCCATTTTGTTGGGGTGTGTAAGGAAAAAGATACACGATGAATTATGCCAATTTTGTCTAGAGTAGGTGATAGAGCTCTGAACTCCCCTCCTCCATCAGTTTGGATTGATTTAATAGTAATAGAAAACTGATTTGAAATCATAGCATGGAACTTAAGAAAACAGGGGAGAACTTCATATTTTTCTTTCATTGTATAGATCCAAGTAAAGCGAGGGAAAGCATCAATAAATAGCAAGAAATATCTATCTCCATTTACTGAATTGATCGGGGAAGGACCCCATAGATCGACATACATTATATCAAAGGGAGAGGGTGGATGAGAATTAGAAGATTGAAAAGGTAAACGATGGCTCTTGGCCATTTGACAGTGTTCACAAACTGATACATCCGAATTATTTTTGTACTTCAGTTTGCATTTTGACAAAACAGATTGAACTACTGGAGGGGAGGGGTGTCCTAAGCGACGGTGCTACAAGGAGAAGTCTGTGAGTGCTAAGATGAAGGCAGTTGGATGAGATGAGGAATTGAATGATCGTGTAGTAGATGGATTGACAGAGAGCTTTTACAAGCCACAATCAAGTGTGCCTCGGAGGAGTGGATTCTTGGTTAGAAGGTTTTTCACAACAAAGGAGTCATGGAAAAACTCAACATAAGTATTATTATCATAACATAAACAACAGATGCTAATTAGATTTTGAGATATTGAAGGTGTGTAAAGAATAGAGTGTAGGTAAATCAGAGTACGAGATGTAGTGGAAAGAAAGGAGGAGGAACCGGTGTGAGAGATGGGAAGGGACTTACGGTTTCCCATGACAACTTGTTCACCACTATAATAAGAGGCAGGCTGTTGGATGTTGGACAGGTCAGGGGTCATATGATGAGTAGCTCCAGAATCCATATACCAGCCTTCATCGGGATGACTTGTTGTTGGAATAGGGGGAGTAGCAATATAGGCTAACGGCTGAGTTGGGGTTGGTGTTGCTTGAGCAAAATGGGCTTGGGGATGTTGAATGGTTCTGTATTTTGGATTGTCGATATTGTAGCATGATAGTGTTGTATGGCCAAACTTGTTGCAGATTTAACATTGTGGCCGATTGGAGGATTGGGATGGTTGATGGGTGGTTGGTCGTTGAGCTCGGATGGGTGGTCTATGAGACGTATAATTTATGGTAGTCACAACAGAGAAAGAAGGGTTAGGAAGAATACTTGGAAGAGATGGAGGAGGTCGGAAAGATGACCTGGTAGTTTGCGGCCAGTGAGGACGTCGAGGTTGTAGTGAGAGATGGGCGACATTGGCTTGTATTTGTTGAAGTTGGTCCATAGCAGACTGAGATTCTAGCTGACAGTCATATGCGATGAGGAGGTTGCGGACATCGACGATAGATGGGCGATCAGTTCTGTTTTGAATGGAGGTCACGAACGGATTGTATTCATTGCCGCGACCTTCAAGAATGTATGCAAGATGATCACGATAAGACAATGTTTCTCCAATAGCAGCAAATTTGTCGGCAATGTCTTTGATCTTAGCAAGGTATTGAGCGACGCTGATGCCATCCTTTCGTATCTTTTAAAGTTGAGAGCGCAAACCCATTTGGGCTATTGAAGAGGATTCATAGACTGTTCGGAATGCTTCCCAAATTTTCAGTGCGGATTCATATCTGACAATTTCTCCCATTTTGTCTTCGTTGAGGGAGGAGTAAAACCAACTCATAATCGTGCGATTGCACTTCTGCCAATAAGAGAAATGAGGATTGAGTTAAGTTTGCTGAGGGTCGAGGTATTTTGGTGGCTGGGGATAGGTACCGTCGATGAAGCTTTCAAGGCCATAGCCCATGATAAGGTTGAGAAGCTGATTCTTCCAGATAAGGTAGTTCGAATCATTTAGTTTGACAGTGAGGGATTGGGACATATGAGGGAAGTTTGCGACAGGGGATAGTGAGGATGGGAGAGTAGGGAAAGGATTAATCGGTATCTGATTTTAAAAAGAAGGATGGTTGGGAAAACTGGCATAGGGAGGGTGAAGGGGTGGTGGTGGAGGGCCATATTGCGGAGGGTAGAAAGGATTTCGAGCAGGGGGAGGGGCACGCTGAGTTGCAAGTGGGGTAAACGACGAAGAAGATATAGATATGGTGGTCGGAGGTAGAAGTTGAGTAGATACCTGGGTTTAATGTCACTGGTAAGGTAGAGTTTTCTTCAGATGTTCCCCAGCTCGACGCCATGAAGAAGGGCAGGATGCTTTAGAGCTCTGATACCATGAAAGAGATAGGAAGACGAGAAGGCTAAACGATTGTTGTCAAAGATTAAACGATCATTGAGAGGTGAAGGGTAAACGATCATTGTCAAAAGTCTAGACGATCGTTGTCAAATATCTAAATGATCATTGACAAATATTTAAACGATAGGGCAAGCGTCTACACGATAGAGGTGAGAGTGTAGACGATAGGGTAGGAGACTGCATGATTGGGTTGAGTGTGTAGGCGATGGAGAGTACATGATAGGATGTAGACGATTGGGTTGAGAGTGTACACGATGGAGAGTACACAATAGGATGTAGACGATAGAAGTAATTAGCTGTACGATAGGTAGAGAGAATAAACGATAGAAGAAACGGATTAAGACAATCGGCCTTTCGCAATGGGTCTAGCTCGTCATTTAGCGCTATTTATTAATATATAAAATGCCACATGGTAAAGAATCAATAGTTCAACATAACAACCATGAAAGAGAAAATACACAATTAACCACCAAATAGTGGAACCTAAAGCTGAAGAAAAAAATGCAGAAAAACAAATGGAAAATTTGTTATATTCTTCAGCAGAACGTGACACTCATTTATCAATTGGGATGTACTCATATTATAATGATGCAATAATTTCTCAAATATAATGCAATCAATAAATAATATAAGCATTAGTTTGATTTTTTTATTCATCATTTATTTTTATTTTTTTTGTCATTTTTTTTGTAATTTTGTTTGAGGAAAATGTAATTTTCTCATTGATTAAATTGTTTTCTTTGTGTGAGAGTAAGAATTAAGAAGAAACAAAAGAAATTGAGTTGCAAAAGAGAACAAAATATATAAATGTGTGTGTAGTGTAGTTCAATGGGAGTTGGAAAGTGAACCATAAATAATCCATCTATTCTTATTCCACATTGAAAAATTTGGAGGAGGTGATTCTATACTCTATAAGTAAGTTTTCAAGTTTAAAAAATTTTTAAGATTAAAATTAAAAAAAAAATTTAATAAGTTATTCAAAAGGCCAATTCAAGCCCGATCCAAATGACTAGTCCAAGCCAATCCAATTTTGGCCCATCGAGTAAGGTTCATGGATTGGGCTATGAGTTTATGTTTAAGTGGTTGGGCTGGCCCAAACCTGGCCCAAATAGTGCTCGAGGTCTGTAGGGCTTGGACCAAGCCTCTGCCTTTGATTCTTTGGATTGGGTCGACTCGGTTCAGCCCAATGATGAGACTAAGTTACGACACAATCAAACATAAATATTTTATAACTTCATGATTTCTTTTACAAAATTTTGTTTGTTGATTCCCAATTATAATAGAAAAAAAATATTCGTAAACAAACTTTGTACATTCTCAATTTTTTTTTTTTTATGATAGTTTCCTTATTCTTTTTACATCTGATTGATATTTTTGTTTTGTTTGCCTTTTTTTTATCATTATTTATTTCATTACATGCTTATGAATGTATCTCTTATTTTTGAGTTTGCATGTGTAACTATTAAACATTAAACCAAATTATAATTATTTTAGTTTTTTTGTTTGTCTTCTTGTTATAGATAAAGGTCCCCAAAACTCACTTTTTAGAGTCTTTTATTTAATTAAAAAAAATGTAACGCTTGAATTGTTGTTAGAAGATATTTTGGTGAATTTTGTTGAATTATGTAGATTTTTTTTTTGCCTAGTTATAAATTTTCAAGAACCATCTAAAATAGTCAAATCTTTTAGAAAAATAATTTCCACAATATAACATAGAAGTTAATTTTGTATTTTAAAAAAATTTTCATTTTTGTTCATTAAAAATAAAATTATAGATTGGTAAATGAATACGAAATTATTGCAAATTTAGTATTAATTACAAAAAAAAAAAATGGCATACTATTGAATTTTTCTCTCTCTCTAAGATCATTATTTAAATTTTATATGCTCTTAATTTTAATTGTTACTTTATTTTTCTCTAAATTATTTGTATTAATTTAAATGTGTATAAATTTAAGTGAATAACTAAAACCTCTTTACACCATAAATGTGTCAAATAAATATAGTTATGTAACCGAATAACAATAAAGATATTTGAGAAAGAAAGCTATTCAAGATTAATCTTAATTAATGATATGACTTAACATGTTTGTTAATGTTAACTATATATTATATTGGATATTAATAAATAGTTAACATTAATATAACCGAACTTTGTACATTCTCAATTCTCTTATGACGATGCTTTCCTTATTCCTTTTACATTTGACAAATATTTTTATTTGTTTATTTTCATTACATGCATGTGAATGTATTTCTTTGGGTTTTTTTAGTTTGCATGTGTAACTGTTGTATTGAAATTATAGTCAGCCTAGTTTTTTTGTTTGGCTTCTTGTTATAGAGAAAGGTCTCAAAAACTCACTATTTAAGGTGTCTTTCATGTTAAGTCTTTTATTTAATTACAAAAATGTAACCCTTGGTATTAAAAGATATGGAGATTTTTTTCCTTAGTTGTAAATTTTCAAGAACCATCCAAAATAGTCAAATCTAAATTTAAAATATGGTTAGTCTATTATTAAAATTACTATTGTCACTTTTTAGAAAAAATGATTTTCAGACGTAACATAGAAGTTAATTTTGCATTATAAAATTTTCAATTGTGTATCTTAAAAATAAATTTATAGATAGGTAAATGAGTACAAAAGTGTTGCAAATTTAGTATTAATAACAAAAATAGGCATATTATTAAAAGTTTGTGCAATTTTTCTCTCCCTAAGACCAATATTTAAAATTATATGCTCTTAGTTTAATTTTTAGTTTGTTTTTCCTAAATTATTTGTATGAGAACGAAACATTGAATAAACTTATATTAAAGAATTTTTTTTATTGGTCGCATGAACTAAAAAATTTGATTGCATTTAAAATTTGTTTAATGATAAACATTTTTTTTAAAGCGAGAGTCTAATTTCTTGAAATTTGGAAATAGGTTTAAATTAACATATTTAAAAGGGTGATTTTAACTAATCAAGTAGGATTAGATTTGATCAAATAATTAAAATTATCTTCAAATTACTAAGTGACTGTCAAAATAAAAAAATGGTTAGAATTTAACTTGTTATGCAATTTTTAAACCTAATATTTAGATTTGAATTTTTCCTCATTTTAAAATTACATTTATAATTATTCCATCCTAATTATTTTGAATGGAAAGTATTTATTGACATCTTTAACAAATTTATTTATTCATGATATAAGTATTGGAATAATAAACAAACGAAAAGAAAAGAAATTAAAGTTGAAAGTATAAATAAAAACATATGAGAAATTTATAATAAGATTATCAAATATAGGAGGTCAACCCGTTGATGCCTCCCATTCCCATTGAAATATTTTAATCACACTTTTAAAAGAAACCTTATCTTCTTATTGGCTTTGGATGGATGTGGTGTGGGGATTTGGGACTGGAAAGGGGGCGAAAGTGGGGTGTAACCAAGAAAGAGGACGGGATTGGCCGGGACGGGGCGGGACCGGGCGAGAAGGGGAGACGATGTTACTATTTTTTAGCCCGATTGCGGGTCCGATGGGGAATGGAACCGGACCAAAAAACAATAACGGATGAGATGGGCGAATTGGAATTGGGATAAGGAGGGGCAGGACCGGGTCATCTTCAAAGCTAGCTACTGTCATCTTTAAAACAGGGGCTTTATGGCATAACTCTCAAATTCCATTTTTTTCTTTTGAAAAAAAATAAAAATAGAAAAACTTGTCTCTTCAAAGGTAGAAATTTGTGTTGGATTTTAAATACATCTCCTCCTTCTTCCTCTCTTCTGTTTCTTCCTCTCTTCTGTGTTGGATGTTAAGATTATCAAATTTGTGTTGGATGTTACGCTGAAGCGGCCATGGCAGAGATGAAAAGGAAGATCAACTTTCTGATGAAAGCCATCGAAGAGTGAGGCCATGAGATCACTATCCTGAGAGAACAGATGCAGTCTTGAAAGGCTGCTGAATCAAGCCAAGCACCTACGGTGAAAGCAAATGACAAAGGAAAGACCGTGCTACAAGAAAACTAGTTGCAACAGTCATTTGGGTGGCCTCTCTATCGGTCCAACAACTGCAAGACATGATCATGACCTCCATAAGGGCTCAGTATGGAGGCCCGACTCAGACTTCCTTCATGTATTCCAAGTCATACACCCAGAGGATTGACAACTTGAGAATGCCTGCAGGGTATCAACTCCCAAAGTTCCAGCCGTTCGACAGAAAGGGAAACCCAAAGCAACATATCGCCCACTTCGTAGAAACATGCGAGAATGCGGGAACAAGGGGAGATCTGCTAGTCAAACAATTCATCAAAACCCTAAAAGGAAACGTTTTTTACTGGTACATAGACTTAGAGCCTGAGGTGATCAACAACTGGGAACAGCTTGAAATGGAATTCTTGAATCGCTCCTATAGCACTAGACGCACCGTTAGCATGATGGAGTTGACGAACAGCAAGCAGCAGAAAGACGAGCCAGTCATCGACTATATCAACTGATTGAGGGCTCTGAGTCTGGACTGGAAAGACCGACTCACCAAATTATCTGCCATAGAAATGTGCACTCGAGGTATGCACTGGGGACTCCTCTATATCCTGCAGGGAATAAAGTCCCGTACCTTTGAAGAATTGGCAATTCGCGCCCACGACATGAAGCTAAGCATCGCTAACAAGGGAACGAAAGATTTCCTGATCCCCGAGTCGAAGAAAGACACAAAGGAAATGAAGGGCGCTGAGAAGATTGTGAAAGATGCCACAAAGGAATCAATGGTCATTAATACAACAATGTTGAAGTTTTCCTCGAAAGGGAAAGAGAAGAAGATGGAAAAGAAAGACGAAGGAGGCGAAAGACGTCACCTAACTCTGAAGAAGCGATAGGAAAAAGTCTATCCATTCCCCGACTCCGATGTTGCGGATATGCTGCAACTGTTGGAGAGCCACCTTATCCAGCTACTAGAATGTAAACGGTCGGAACAAGCTGACAAAGTCTCATCCAAATTACTGCAAGTATCATAGGGTCGTTAGCCACCCAGTTGAAAAATGTTTTGTATTGAAAGAGTTGATCTTCAAGTTGGCCCACGAGAGAAAAATAGAGTTGGATCTAGATGAGGTGGTCTAAACAAATCATGCTGCAGTGACGGTAACTCCAAGTGTGTTGGCACCAATCATATGTTATGAAGAAAGTGAGAGTTTGGTCCAGTTTGGAACCTTCGAAATTGTGGTCGTGCAATTTCAGCGGGAGTTCCAAGCCATAGATCCTCAAAACAGAGGAGAGCGCATTAATAATGACGATAATTTGGGCATTGGTCTAGTTACGCCCAAATGTGGACTTAATTTGGGCTTAAAATGCCAAAATAGGCCAAAATTCAATTAATAGGGCCCAAAGGTCAGACCCAAGTCCAATTAATAGAACCCAAAGGTCCGGCCCAAGTCCAATTAATAGAACCCAAAGGTCCGACCCAAGTCCAATTAATAGGGCCTAAGGGTTAGGCCCAAAGACCAGATCAAAGCCTATGAGTGATATGAATTCAACCATTGAATCATTGCATGTACCTAAAGGACCAATTATAAGAAGTAAGGCAAAGAAGATTCAAGAGGCATTCACACTACATTTTCAAAAACTAGCAAATTCACAAGAACCGACAAATAATTTTGAGACCAAGGTTTTATATAATGTTAGTTCAATGAGTTAAGAAGAGAATGACATGAAGATGACACGTGAAAAGTCCTATAGTTTGGAAGATGACATGGTGGTCAAAAAAAGTGTGCAGATTTTGTGAAGAAAATGCTATCAAGTGTGCAATGCATGGGGAAATGTGATGTCAAATTTTGTCAAACGTGCATATCTACTTTGCCGCCTTCTAGAGGAGATATTTAAGGCAATTTGAAGACTTTCTACATTCCTAGTTTTGCATTTTGACTTATAATTTAGTATGCAATTAAGTTTCAAGTTTCTAGGTGTTATTTTCTACAATTTGCAATTAATTGTATTTGAATGGCTTTTGAGTTTCTTGGTCTATCCATGACCATTTGGCCTATAAAAAGGCTTGTAATGTTCTTCAAGACTCAGATTATTGATAGTAAAAAACTTGTGTTTATTCAACCATTTGGTGTTGTCTTTCTCTTTCAAATCTTGCTTTAGATTTGATATTTAAATCAATTCATTGAATTAGTCTTGATCAAGCTAATTCTGGAGTGAGTTGTCTTAGGATCTAAGAGTGACCATCATAGATTCTAAGTTCGATCTAAGTAGTTTTCTTTGTGAGTATTTGCAAGGATCCTAGAAGGACCTCTAGCTTTGCATCCAACAAGCATCGCGGACGCTTATCATTTGGTATCAGAGTATTTGTTCATCGTTCTTGGCCGACTTTAGAGGTGTTATCTTTACTTTATTTTAATTTATTTTATTTCAATTTTTTTTCTCCACAGCATTTGCTTACATTTTGTAACAAGACATACTACAACTTGTCTTCAAAACTTCTTCAAATCAGCTTGGATCATAAAGAAAAAAAAGTCAGCAAAAAAAAAAAAAAAAACATTAGCAAAAAAAAAGAAAAAAAAGAAGAAGAAAAGAAATCAAAGATCCAAAGCACATTAAAGTTTCTTATCATTCATTTGAGAAAAAAAATCCAGATTTGTTTTATTTTTAGCCTAAGTTTAGTTACTCTAGTTTTAGTTTGTGAGAGTTGATCATTTTGAATTGGTTTTTTTTTTTTTTTTTTTTTTTTTTTTTTTATCAAACTTTTAGTGAGATTGCACCAAAAATATAAGTCAACCCTTACATCTTTGACCTAGTACCAAAAGCCTACCCTTGAGTGATAAACACAAGTGTTCTTGAGTGAAATTGGTGACAAGTGTGGTGAGGTCCTTTTATTACTAACTTTAAAATGTCACAGGGTGAAGGAGTATCACAAGTACAAGATACTATTATGGCTATTCTTCAAGCCATTCAAGACATGATGGAAATGATGAGGGAAGATAGGCAAGAAAGAAGGGCACAACAACAAAAGGTCTTACAAGAAGATGAGGGAGTAATTGACTTAGTTGAACAAGAAAGACAAATTGGAGGAAGAGGAAACATGAGAGGAAGAGGAAGAAATAATATGCACCCTAGACGAGGAGAAAGAATCCATGAAGATAGAGATAGTGGAGTCAAGCTCAAAATTCCACCATTTTGTGGAACATCGGATGCGGAGGCATACTTGGAATGGAAAGGAAGATAGAACATGTGTTTGATTGCAACACATTCAATGAGAATAAGAAGATGAGACGTGTCATTGCCGAATTCACTAACCATGCAAAAAATTGGTATCAACATCTCAACTCCGAGAGAAGGAGGAAAGAAGAGGATCCCATTGAAACTTGGGAAGAACTTAAAGAAGCCATGAGAAAGAGGTATGTTCCAAAACATTATGAAAGAGATTTGAGAAATAAATTGCAAGTTTTGAGACAGGGAACAAAAAATGTAGTTGAATATTATCAAGAGATGGAAAATTTGATAGAATGAGCAAATATTCGAGAAGAAGGAGAAAACACCATGTCTAGATTCTTTGGAGGTTTAAATTGAGAAATTGCTCATATCGTTGATAGATATCCAAAACTATACTTGGAAGATATGTATCATTATGCAATCAAAATTGAAGAACAGTTGAGAGAAGAAAAGAAACATTCCAAGAGGTATAATTCTAAAGCTAATACCTTTTCAAATTCTAATGTTTGGAACAAGGATGGTTTTGTGAATAGGAGTGAAGCAAAAAGGAAGTTTGTGGCTCCTAAAAGAGTGGAAGCCGGGAGCACCTATACTAAAAGGATGAAGCTTCAAAGGAGGAAAAAGAGAAATCTAGTTCCATTCAATGTTGGAAGTGCAAAGGATTTGGGCACATGAAAAAAGTCATGGTCATAAGAAATGAAATTATTGATTCAGAAAATGAATGTGATAAATAAGGTGGCAACCTTGAGGAAGAATCCGAAGCCTTTGATGATGAGTACATTGAAGAAGGTAACTGCATATCCTTAGTTGCAAGAAGAGTACTTAATGTGCAAATTAAGGAGGAGAAAGTTGAAGATCAAAGGGAGAACTTATTTCACACAAGGTGCTTGATTGACAGAACCCCATATAGCTTGGTGATTGATAGTGGAAGTTGCACAAATGTAATAAGTAGTTTTCTTGTAAAAAGACTCCAGCTCGCTACTCATCCACATCCAAAACCATATAAACTTCAATGATTAACAAACAAAGGAGAATTGAAGGTAAACTCCCAAGTTCTTATTTCTTTTACTTTGGGAAGATATAAGGATGAGGTTCTTTGCGATGTAGTACCTATGCATGCGGGTGATATGTTATTGGGCCGACCTTGGCAATATGATAGAGAAGTCACATATGATGGTTTGTTGAACAAGTACACATTTACTTTGAATGGAAAGAAGTTTACTTTGCTTCCATTATCTCCATATGAAGTACAATGCGATCAAGTGAAATTAGAAAAGAAAAGAAAAGAATTTGAGGATCAAGAGAGGAGAGAAGAAAGTAAGTTAAAGGAGAAGAGCGGAAAAAAAGAGAAAAGTGAGGGGCAAAAGGTGAGTGAAAACCAAGAGAGAAAAAAGAGTGATTTTGAGGAAAAAAATAAAGAGTGTGAGTTTGGTTATGAGAAAGGGGGAAGAGAGGAATATGTTGTCATTCGAAGCACCAAACTTTGTACTTATGTGCAAAGGAATGAGTTTAGTAACTGAACCTAACTCTAATGATGGTTTGCCTAGTGCTTTTAAATCTCTTTTGCAGGAATTTAATGACATGTTTCCACATGAAGATGCACCTACGGGTCTACCTCCTTTAAGAGGAATTGAGCACAAAATTGACTTCATACCTGGGCAACGCTTCCAAATATGGCGGCATACAGGACCAATCCAATCGAGGCCAAGGAAATTCAAAAGCAAGTGGAAGAACTCATGGATAAAGGTTATGTTCAAGAAAGCATGAGTCCTTGTTCGGTTCCAGTAATTTTAGTGCCCAAGAAAGATGGAACATAGAGGATGTGTGTTGATTGTCGAGCCATCAACAAAATAACGGTAAAGTATCGACATCCTATTCCTAGATTGGATGACATGCTAGATGAATTACATGGTACAAAACTGTTTTCAAAAATTGATCTTAAAAGTGGTTACCATCAAATTCGAATGCATGTGGGAGATGAGTGGAAAATGGCTTTCAAAACAAAATTTGGTCTTTATGAGTGGCTTGTTATGTCATTTGGTCTTACCAATACACCAAGTACTTTTATGAGATTGATGAGTCTTGTTTTGAGAGAATACATTGGAAAATTTGTTGTGGTATACTTTGATTATATTCTTGTTTGCTCTAAAAATTTGAATGAACATATGTTGCATGTCAAGACAACTTTCCTTAAACTTAGAGAAGAAAAGCTTTATGCCAATTTCAAAAAGTGTAGCTTTTGTCTAGACCAAGTCTTCTTAGGATTCATTGTTGGAAAGGATGGAGCGAAAGTTGATGAAGAAAATGTCAAAGCTATTCGAGAGTGGCCAACACCCACCAATGCAACCGAGGTGAGATATTTTCATGGTTTGGCTAGTTTTTATAGAAGGTTTATTAAGGATTTCAGTAGCATAGCCTCACCATTGAATGAACTTATTAAAAAGAATGTGAAATTTGAATGGAAAGAAAAGAAAGAAAATGCATTCAATGAATTGAAAGATAAATTGACTAATGCACCTTGTCCTGCTTTACCTAACTTTGACCAATCTTTTGAAATTGAATGTGATGCAAGTGGGATAGGGATTGGAGCTGTTTTGATGCAAGAAAATAGGCCAATCATGTTCTTTAGTGAGAAGCTAAATGGAGCACAACTTAGCTACCCCACATATGATAAGGAATTACATGCACTTGTAAGGGTTTTGCAAGTTTGGCAACATCACTTGTGGCCAAAAGAGTTTTTCATCCATACGGATCATGAAAGCTTGAAGCACCTCAAAAGCCAAACAAAGTTGAACAAGAGGCATGCTAAATGGGTAGAGTTCATTGAGACATTTCCATATGTCATTCATTACAAGAAAGGTAAGGATAATGTGGTGGCTTATGCATTATCAAGAAGGTATGCATTATTTTCTTCCCTTAGTGCAAAAATTCTTGGTTTTAAACACATGATTGATTTGTACAAAGTAGAAACATCTGAATTTTATGATGTGTATATTCAATGTTTAGAAGGGAAAAACGTGCATGATTATATTGTGTTTGATGAAATGCTTTTTAAGAAAGGAAAACTTTGTTTTCCTAAGTGTTCCATGCGAGTGTTGCTTGTGAAGGAAGCTCATGGGGGAGGATTAATGGGGCATTTTGGGGAATTTAAAACATATAACATGTTGGCTGAACATTTTTATTGGTCGAAAATGAGAAAGGATGTGAATAAAATGTGCAAACAATGTTTCAAATGTAAGGAGGCTAAGTCTAAGACACAACCACATGGTCTTTACACACCTTTAGATGTTTCTAGTGAACCTTGGGTTGACATTAGCATGGATTTTGTTTTAGGACTACCAAAGACTAGGAGACATCATGATAGCATTTTTTGTGGTAGTTGATAAGTTTAGTAAAATGGCACATTTCATACCATGTAATAAAACAGATGATGCTACTAACATAGCTAATCTTTTCCTTAGGGAAGTGGTTAGATTGCATGGAATTCCTAAGACCATTGTTAGTGATAACGATGCAAAATTTTTAAGTCATTTTTGGAAAGTTTTGTGGGGTAAGTTGGGAACTAAGTTTTTGTTTTCAACAACTTGTCACCCACAAACCGATGGGCAAATTGAGGTGGTTAATAGAACATTAGGAACTTTGCTTAGGTCATTAATGTCTAAAAATCTCAAGTCTTGGGAGGATGCTCTACCTTTTGTAGAGTTTTCTTACAATAGAGCAATACATAGCACCACTCATTGTTCACCTTTTGAGGTTGTGTATGGCTTTAATCCATTAACTCCGTTATATTTGTCACCCTTGCCACATTAATGTTTACTAGTGATGCAGCTGTTTCAAGAGCAGAATACATCTAAAATTTGCATAAAGAAGTCAAAGAAAGGATTGAAAAGAAGAATCAAAAGCTTGTTAATAGCAAGAACCAAGGGAGAAAGAAAATGATTTTTAAACCCAGTGATTGGGTTTGGGTACATCTACGAAAGGAAAGGTTTCTAGATCAAAGGATGTCTAAACTTCAACCAAGAGGAGATGGTCTATTTCAAGTGATAGAGCGGATAAATGATAATGCCTACAAATTGGATCTTCGAGGTGAGTACAACGTAAGTTCTACTTTCAATGTGGCTGATTTGACTCCTTTTGATGTAGGGAATGAAGACCTTGATTTGAGGACAAATCCTTTTAAAGAAAGGGGGGATGATATGAATTCAACCATTGAACCATTTCATGTACCTAAAGGACCAATTACAAGAATCAAGACAAAGAAGATTCAAGAGGCATTCACACTACATCTTCAAAAACTAGTAAATTCACAAGAAACCGAAAAATAATTTTGAGATCAAAGTTTTATATAATGTTAGTTCAATGAGTCGAGAAGAGAATGACATGAAGTTGGTAGGGAAAAAGTCCTATAGTTTGGAAGATGACATGGTGGTCAAAAAGAGTGTGCAGATTTTGTGAAGAAAATGTTGTCAAGTGTGCACTGCATGGGGAAATGTGATGTCAAACCTTGTCAAACGTGCATATCTACTTTTTCGTCTTCTAGAAGAGATATTTAAGGCAATTTGAAGACTTTCTAAATTCCTAGTTTTGAATTTTGACTTATAATTTAGTATGCAATTAAGTTTTAAGTTTCTAGGTGTTATTTTCTACAATTTGTAATTAATTGTATTTGAATGACTTTTGAGTTTCTTCGTCTATCCATGACCATGTGGCCTATAAAATGGCTTGTAATGTTCTTCAAGACTCAGATTATTGATAGTAAAAAGTCTGTGCTTATTCAACCCTTTGGTATTGTCTTTTTCTTTCAAATCTTGCTTTAGATTTGATATTTAAATCAATTTATTGGATTAGTCTTGATCAAGCTAATTCTGGAGTGAGTTGTCTTAGGATCTAAGAGTGACCATCGTAGATTCTAAGTTTGATCTAAGTAGTTTTCTTTGTGAGTGTTTGTAAGGATCCTAGAAGGACCTCTAGCTTTGCATCCAACAAGCATCAGGGGTGCTTATCAATGAGGCCCATCCACTCAACCGAGAGAGAATAAGAGGATCAAGTACTAGAGATTGAACCACATTGCATCAAATCAACATCAACACTAACACCAACTCAAGTTCAACTCCACGAAATACGTTTCTCCATAAACCTCGTGTGCACAGTGATTATTTTTCTTTTAATTTTTTATTTATGGAAGTGTGCTTGTTTCACAATTTCTTTATAGTCTTGTCCTCTTTTAAAAATACATTTGGGTTTTATTCAAATTTTGAAAAGAAAAATAATAATGTAAAATCTGTTTTTTTTTTTTTTTGTTTTATTTGGGCTGGATTTTAAAAACGTTGATAGGAGGTAGATAAGAAAAATAAAGAAACTGATAGTGAAAATAATATATATAAGCTTAATTTTCAAGAACAAAAATAAATGATTATCAAGCTAGTCTAAATAATTATTAGATCTAAATGGTTTTAAAAAAGGGAAGAAAAAAAAAACATGAGAGAAAAACTTTGAATTATTTTTAATGATTTTAATTCAACAATATGTTAATATCTTACCAAATCAAGATTGATTGACATATCAACACAAACAATCTTGTGTCTTGTTTCTTTGTTTTTGATGCATTTTATAGATAACTTTCTTTGAACTTGTCTCTTTGTTGATCAACTATGGCAATGGCTCAGTCTCTCATTAAACCACCTTAATCTTTCTCCCCATTCCTTGAATCTCCAAGGCTAAATATTACAAACCCAAAACAGGTTGTTCAAAATCCCCCTTATTTTCTTTCCTGCTTTAGCTATCTAGCTTTTGCATTGTTGCTTTAATCCTGAATGTTCTTGAATTCCATTTTGCTTAAAGTATTAGCACTATTGATTCTGCTTACAGTTTCATCCGAGAGCGTTGTCGACGAATGAAGAAGTGAGGAATTTGGTAGGAAAAGAAACAAATAGATGGACCATTGACTACTCTGGCGAAAAATAGGCGCTGCCGTTGTTGGACACTATCAATTATCCTATTCATATGAAGAATCTGTCATTAGAGGTAAAACTCTTGGTTGTTGAACATTGTCAATTTTCCTTCCATTGTGCCATTTCTTGTTGTTCTTCCTCATTATCACGTGAGATCTTTTTTTTTTCCAGGATCTTGAGTAGCTAGCAGTAGAGCTTAAAGTAGATATTTTGTTCTCTCGATCCAAAACTAGGGTCATTTAAGTGCAAGCTTAGGTGCTGTCGAGTTGGTCGTGGCACTGCATCATGTGTTCAATACCGTAGAGGACAAAATCGTATGGGAAGTGTTCGCCATCAGGTGCCTAGCCAACGAAATTTGTAACAAAATGAGGTTTATTTTTAGGATTAAAGTTGATTTTGGTGGTGTTTTTGCAGGCATATCCACACAAAATTTTGACTAGAAGAAGGTTTAGAATGCATACTATCAGACAAACTTCAGGGCTTGCTGATTTTTCCAAAAGGGATGAAAGTGTTCATGATGCTTTAGTGTAGGACACATTTCTACAAGCATATAGTTGGTCTTAGAATGTCTTACACTCTTCTTATTTAGTCTTTTTCCATGTCAGAGAGTTTAATTGTAAATAGATGAACATTCTTCTCTATTTAATAAATCTTTTTTTTAGCTATCTATGACATCGAAAATAATGTATGCATGGAAGTTGCTAGAGACCTTTTGGGAAAGAAGAACAGTTTCATTTATGTGATTGGAGATGGAGCTATGACAGCAGATCAAGGATATGAGGCGATGAATAATACAAGCTATCTCGATACAAACATGATCGTTATTCTCAACGACAACAAGCAAGTCTCATTGCCAACCACTACGCTTGATGTCCCTGCTACTCTTCTTGAAGCTCTTAGCAGTGCCTTAACATAACTTCAAGTAAGCATACAATTTCAAAAACTTCGTGAAATTGCAAAGGTAAAATATTATAGGATTGCATACAGTTTACCACAAGATATTGGAATGACTTTTCAAATATTTAAAAAATGTTATTATGCATTTAGAAATTCATTCAAAATAGAACCTTAGTAAAAAAGTTAATTTAACACCATTCTTTGAAGGTCATCACAAAATAAGTTGGGGGCAAGCCCATGAAGTTGCAGTGAAAGTCGATGAATATGCAAGAGGTTTGATAAGTGGTTCAGGATCGACATTTTTCGAGGAGCTAAGATTGTACTATATTGGTCTAGTAGATGGACACAATCTGGGCAATTTGGTCACCATTTTTGATAAGGTGAAATCAATGCCAACGCCCGGACTGGTATTAATTCACATCGTTATAGGAAGATGGAAGGGTTATCCTTCAGCAGAAGCAGTTGCGTGTAAAATGCATGGTTAGACTCTATTCTAATTAAGCATCTTTTTTAGTTCCATGGATTCTTTGAAATACTTCTTTACAAATCTTACAATGATGTAGGAGTAGTCCAGTTTGACCCCAAAACAGGCCAGCAATTCAATACAAAATCTGCCACATTTTCATATACTCAGTACTTTGCTGAATCTTTTATAAGAGAAGCAGAACTGGATGACAAAATTATAGCCATCCATGCTGCCATGGGTGGTGGAACTGGTCTTAACATTTCTAGAAGAGGTTCCATGAACGTTGCTTCGATGTCAGGATCGTCGAGTTATTGGGATTGGTGTCTTAAATCTCCTTGTAATCTCGTAGTTTGTAAACCTTGTATAAACATATTGTTGTTAATGAAATAAATGTTATTTTATAAACATATACTCAATCCAATAAACTAAGATCCAAGTTTATTTCATGTAATTTAAAAAAGTGTGTAGAGACATATATGTGGATCTTGTTTAAATAATAACCTAAACGGTTTATAGTAGATGGATAAGGCTGGGTACCTTATTCTAGTGACACTACGGATACAACCCGCTTTGTAAGTGTTACAAGTGTTGTAAAGTGCTACAAATAATCTGATCCTGATCATTCATATGGAGACATGTGAGCGGGGATATCCTATACAAAGAGTTTGTATAAGACATGACCATAAAATGATTAGCCTCTTTATATAACACCGTTAATAATAGAGACTTACATTTCACTAGGATGACCATCGATGACACTAAGATGACCATAGGTGACATGACCTAAATCCTGAGTGAGTTGTGAACTCCTACTCATGAAGGCGGTCCTTTGATTTGTATAGGTGAGAGTGACTAGGTTGCCAACTCAACAAGCCTACCATTTTGGGGATTCGTCTGACTGGGGAGTTGAGAACACAGTTACACAAGATGAAATTCACTCCTTTTTCGATGCAGGGCAAGTAGATAAATTGCTCCCTTAAGGGCTGATTTTGGGTCTTGAACATAGTGGCCACACTCTTTACTAGTCCGAAAGGGACTTGGTCATAATGGGACTATGACTTATTGTTAATTAGAGGAATCAGTGGTACTTAAAGAGTTAGATGTAACTACAGGGGCAAAACGGTATTTTGACCCAGCTGTACTTAGTAATTTATGAAGGGTTATCACACTATTAATTGGTTATATCCAATGGACACATAAATTTATCTGTAGTGCAAAGAGTGCAACTATCGATTTTTAGTGGAGTGACTGACAGTTAACGAATGTTGGGTAATTTAATTAAAGAGTTTAATTAATTATCCGAGTACCATTGGAGCTTCAATCTATAGGTCCATAAGGTTCTCTCTGTAGCTCAAAAAGGAGATTTAATCGAGATTTAATCTTTGGATTAATTTGAAATGTTCAAATTAATTGAGAGAATTAATTATTTATGATATAATTAATTATAATGTATTTGATACATTATAGTTGAGAAGAATTTGATTATGATTCAAATACCAATTATATGAATAAGATTCACGTAATTAAATATAAATATGATTTATATTGAGAGGAATTAAATATTTGGATATGATCCAAATATCATTAATATGGATGAGATTCATATACGGATTTAAAATAAATGTGATTTATATTAAATGTCATGTATAGTTGAGAGAGAATAAAATCTATAGTTTATGTTGTATTTGATGCAATATAAAACTATAGGCTATATGACATATAGTGTATATATATATAATAAAGTAGTTATTATATATATATATATATATTCTATTTTATTAATTTAACTGAAATTAATAAAAAGGGAAGGAGTTATAACTCTCTTCCCCATTGTCTCAATTAACTAACATGGGATTCAAGTTGGTTGAAGAGGAATTCTACTTGTTAATTGGCTCAAAAGAGGACTCTCCAAGAGAAAGATTCTCTATAGAAACTTCCCTCTCTTCCTTTCCATCTCCTTTTCCTCTTCCAAGGATTCATGCAAAGCCCACAACTCTTGCTTGAATCCTTTATCCCAAGAGAATGCATAGGGTTATCGAGTAATGGTGTCCGTTCTTGAAGAAAGGGTTCTTAAAATATAAGAGTTTCTGAAACCCTATGTAATTATTTTAAAGCATACTGTACTTTTTAAGTAAATGCATATCTCATTGTTATTTTACTGTAAAATTTTATATTCAATAAAAAATAGAATTTGGGATGATCTTTGCTTCCGCTCAAAGGAATTTTTCTGTTATTTTTGCTGTTACATTGGCAGTTGGTATAGCGACAGAGGGTATCAAGCTATTTTGTGCTATTTACTCATCCTTCCTTCAAAGATGATCATGTAAGTATTGAAAGGAAATTTGTAAAGGCTACACAGCGGAAGTGGGAATCGTTCCCAATTTTCGTATTTTCACAGAGTTGAAGAAAATTATAGACTAGAAAGAAGATTATACATTAAGAAACTAAAATTACAGCATGCTTTTTGGGAGGAGGAAGAAGGCACTTACCATTGAAGCAAATCTCCTTTTGTGTCGTCCCTTGATCCACGATCACGAACATTTCGATCTCCAAATATAGACACTACCACTTACGAACCTTCTGTGTTCTCTTGAAAATGAGAATATGCAGGAGTGGTGGACCCTGTACTTTTGGAAGAGGGAGGATAGAATGACAGGAAGAATTTTCCAGAGAGCAATCTCATTGACATTCAGAGAGTTTAGGAAAAAGATGAATGAAAACTCAATTGATCCCTCATTGCACGTCTAGTTGAGAGAGAATTAAGAGGAGGGAGTTGTAACTCCCTCCCATTAATTAAATTAAAATTAAATTTAATTAAATTTAATTAATAATATATATATCAATACAATACATAACCTATAGTTTTTATATCGTATCAAATACAATATAACCTATAGTTTTATTTTCTCTTAACAATGCATACATTTAATATAAATCATATTTATACTAAAACTTAATTATATGAATCTCATCCATATAATTAATATTTGAATCATATTCAAATATTTCATTCCTCTAAACTATTTATGGTATTTAACATAAATAATATTTATATTAAATTTAATTATACGAATCTCATTCATATAATTAGTATTTGAATCATATTCAAATATTTAATTCCATTCAAAATACTTTATATTCTAATGTATCTTTAAATAATTATATCATATATAATTAATTCCCTCAATTAATTTGAACAATTTAAATTAATCCAAAATTAATTCTCAATTTAATCTTTGTTGAGCTACAGAGAGGACTTTATGAACCTGTAGATTAAAGCTCCATTGGTACTTGGATAATTAATTAAACTCTTTAATTAAATTACTCAACATCCATTAATTACCGATCATTCCACTAAAGACTGATAGCTGCACTCTTCGCACTACAGATATATTTCTGTGTCTATTGGATATAACAAGTTAACAACATGATGACCCTTCACAAATTACTAGTAAGTACAACAAGACCAAAATTACCGTTTTGCCCCTATAGTTACATCTAACTCCTTAAGTATCACTGATCCCTCTAATAAACAATAAGTCATAGTCCAACTATGACCATGTTTCTCTCGAGCCAAGAGAGGGTGTGGCCACAGTATTCAAGGTCCAGGACCAGCCCTTAAGGGAGCAATATATCTACTTACCCCAACATCAGGGAATGAGTGAATTCCGTCTTGTGTAGCCGTGTTCCCAAAACTCCAATCAGACGAATCCCCAAAATAGTAGGCATATTGAGTTCACAATCTGGCCACTCTCACCCATACAAATCAAAGAACCGCCTTCATGAGCAGGAGTTCACAACTCATTCAGGATTTAGGTCATGTCACCTATGGTCATCTTAGTGAAATGTAAGTCTCTATTATTAACAGTGTTATAATTATACTAATCATTTCGTGGTTCGGTCTTATACAAACTCTTTATTATAGGATACCCCCGCTCACAAGTCTCCACGTGAATGATTAGGATCAGATAATATAGCACTTTACAACACTTGTAACAACTACAAAGCGGGCCGTATCCATAGTGTCACCAGGATAAAGTACCCAACCTTATCTATCTACTATAGATCGTTTAGGTTATTATTTAAACAAGATCTGCCTGTATGTCTCTATATACTTGTTTAAATTACATAAAATAACCTAGGATCTTAATTTATTAGATTGAGTGCATATTCATAAAATATCAATTATTTTATTAGTAACAATTTGTTTATACAATGTTTACAAATTACGAGAATACAAGAGATTTAAGACACCAATCTCAGCAAGTATACATGGAAAGATTTAGGAGTCTGCTTTTAAAGCACTTAGATAGTTAGGGCCGAATAGGTCTTTAGGTAAAAGTTGCAGCAAAATACTATATTAATTACTAACTATATGAAATGGTCATCAAGGTGGTGCATGATGTAGACCTTCAGAAAATACCCATCTGCTTTACAATGGATCGAGTTGGTTTGGATGGTCTCTATGGCTCGACACATTGTGGAGCATTTGATATAACATACATGGCTTGTTTACCTAACATGATTGTCATGGCTCTATCTGATAAAGCTGAATTAATCCACATGGTTGCAACGATAGTGACAATAGATGATAGATCGAGTTGTTTTCGGTTTCCAAGGGGCAACGAGATTGGAGTTGATTTTCCTCTTAACTTCAAAGGAAATCTAATTGAGGTTAGCATGAAATAAACAAATTTAAGCATTAAGGAGGGTACAAAGTACTGCCTCAAAGTAAAATGTAACACAGTCTTTGGTTTTGTTGAATAGATTAGTAAGGAGAGAATACTGGGGGAAGGCAACAGAGTTGCTCTATTGAGGTATGGTTCAATAGTTCAATAATGTATTGGAGCTTAAGAATTGTTGAAAATAAGAGGCATTGCCCCAACAATGGCAGATGTTAGATTTTGCAAACTTTTGAACACTCAACTTATAAGGCAACTGGCAAAAGAACATGAAATTCTGATTACAGTGGAAGAAGGCTCCATTGGAGGCTTGGGTTCTCATGTATTCTATTTCTTAGCTTAATTGGAATTTTAGATGAGCATTGTCTCAAGGTAACTACATAAAAATAGTCTCATTCTATTTTATCAATTTAGGTCCCGTTTGGTAATTATTTCGTTTTTGGTTTTTGATTTTTAAAAATTAAGCTTATTTCCTCCTCAATTTATTACATTGATTTGCATCTTTCTTAAGTATAATGGTTGAGTTCTTCGACAAATTTCAAAAAAAAAAAAAAAAAAAAATTTGAAAAGCTACTTTTTTTTCTTTTCTTTTTTTTTTTTTTTTAGTTTTCAAAATTTTGTGCTTGACTTTTTATTTTTAAACCATTAGTAAAAAGTAGATAACAAAGTAAGAAATTTGCAGGTGAAAGTAGTGTCTATAGGCTTAATTTTCAAAAATAAAAACAAAAAACAAAATGGTTACTAAATGAGACCTTAATTATCATAATTTAACTCATTCGAGATTTTTTGTTCATTGCACTTTTAGCTGAGAAGTAGGGTTCTTCCTGATCGATACATAGACCATGGATCACCATGAGACCAGATAGAAGAAGTAGGACTGTCATCTGAACACATAGCTACAACAGTCCTAACTCTTCTAGGCAGATCTAAAGAAGCTCTTTCATTCTAAGTTTCTACACCTAGGAAGTGAAGTTCTAAGTAGGAAGCTATATATGTATCAACAAAATCATATGGGGATGTTATTCATATGAAGCAAGAGAACTTTTATGGGGATCCAAATGTTAGTACTAGTGAGATAGGAAAAATTGTCATGGATGACCTTGTATGGAACACATCGATGATAATATAATCCTAGGATCCTGATTAGGTGAATAATTTCCAACACAAAACAAAAGAATTTTAAATCACTGCAGGATTGCTATCAACACATATAGCTGCAAAGGTCTTAACACTTACTTTTAAATTTTAATATTAAAGACAATTCTATCAATTAGTTTCTTCAACAAAAAATTCAAAGTATGAGTAGGAAGCTTTGAATTTTTACAATATAAGAAAGAAAAATGAGTATGATTAGTGATATATATGAAATTTTTCTTCATTTACAAAATTAATAACGTTGTGAGTTTTAACTTCTTATATGTATAGAGTTCAATATTCGTGGCGAGGATTCAGACTCATCTCTTGGTTAAGTGTACATGCCTAAATGAACCATATTCAGGTTGGTATCTAGGGTAAGAAAATAAGAAACTTTCACATGAAGGGAACTAGCATCTAAAATAACCATCATATCTATATTGTCGAAGAAAATGATCCCCTTCAACCAAGGGCCAAACCATATATCCCAATAGAAAAACGAACCAAGTATTGCAACTTGTCTCAAACATGAAAAATAACCCTCCAACACCAAGATGAAGAACTAAAGGGGAAAACCACATCCAAAAACTTTGACTATGAAAAATATGGGCTTCCACTCAGGCGACTCGTAACAAGCCAGAACGGATTAGGATAGGTCATAAAATAACTTTATGACAACAACAACATTTCAAGAAGAAATATGTCAGTCTCCAAGTCATCCATCATGATAAAGAGGACAAACATTTGGAAATGCAACCTTGACCCCTCCCACACCATCCAACTACTATTCTAATGAGAGGAACGAAGTAAGAAATCTAATTTATGAACAATCTATAACAAAAGCACAAAAATACTAGCAAGATAGACTTGAAATTTTGAAGAATAAAATAGAGAAGTTGTAATCGGGGAGTCGAAAGACTCCTAGTTTACCAACTTTTTACACGAGTAGTTACCCTTTGTAAAAGAGGTAAGTAATCAACATAAAAGAGTCGACTTGAAATAAGAGGTAGACTAAGATAACATACAAAAAGAGTAGCACTGAAGGGAACTCCATAAAAGCTGAGAAGCCCTCAAACATCACTAAGGGGTCATGTTAGTACAAAACATGAAACTCTCAAGTCTTACTTAAAGAGAATTAAATCCCGGCAAAAGTGTGAGATCGCTTTCTTTGATTTTTTGAAACAATTAAAATCAAGTAAACAAGAAAAAGGTTAAGGACTATACTATTGTTGACACATGACTGCAGCAAATACTACAAAGTATTCCTTACTATGACTCTAGCAAGGATCTAACTTATGGGAACCACTTCTTAAAAGAATGGAGAGAACAGGGAAGAAGAATTGTCTTAGAACTTTTCTAAGAAAATTGAGAGAATTTTAGAGTGAGGGTTTCAGAGTAATTGTAGAGATTATTTTTGTAGAGAGTATATTCTATGAGGGCTCCTAAGAGGGAGTCTTATTTATAGAACTCTATGGGTTTCTCCCAATCCTATTGAGATAACCCTTATTTTTAATTAAATATTTAATAATATCTAATATTAATAAATACCTACCCAAATAATATCTCATATTAAATGGTTAAAATTATTTAAATCATATTTAAATATTTATTCTCTGCAAGATTTAATTACTAAAAGATAATTATTTATTTAATATCTCATATTAAATGAATTTAAATATTATTTTTTGCGTTATCTCTTTAATTTGAATCATATTCAAATTAAATAATTAATTATTTGAATCATTTTCAAATAAATTAATTCTCCAATATCTATTTAATTTGAATCTTATTCAAATTAAATAATTTATTTATTTATAGGGATCTCATCTATAAAAATAATTAATTAAATGAATCTTATTCAAATGAATTAATTCTCCATGTTATAAAGTTATAATTTGAATCTTATTCAAATAAACTTTATAATAAATCATGTAATTAATTGCATCCAATATTATTAATATTTTTCCTTATGAATTTGAACATTTCAAATTTTCTTTCAACAAATTTGATCCTTGTTGGTCCATGGTGAGCTAGCAAGGAGACCTTATGGACCTACCGATTATAAGCTCCAATGATCAAATTAATTAATTAAACTCTTTAATTAAATTAACCTTCATTCATTAAGTACAAGGCAAACTACTATAGACCTATAATTGAACTCTTATGCATTGTAGGAAAAGTTGTGTCAATGCGTATAATTAATATAAGCAAGTCAATCCTTCACGAGTTGTTCATCAGCTGGATCAAAATATTCGTTTCACCCTTATAATTACATCTTTTCCTCAAGTCTCATCGATTCCTCTCATGAACAATTTGTTAATGGTCCAACCATAAATTAAGTCTCTCACGGGCCAATGAGAGGGCAGGATCCCGTTGTTCAAGATCCGAAATTAGTAATTAAGAGAACTACTCATCTACTATTCAATATGGGAAGTAGTGAATTCCATCTTATGAAGTTATGTTCCCAACTCCCTATTCAAGTTCCCTAATTGGTAAGCTTATTGAGTCAGCAACTTGGGTCACTCTCACTCGTACAAATCAAAGGACTAATCTCACAAACAGGAGTTCATAATTCAGTCCGGATTAAGATTGAGTCCCACATGATCATCCTATAAAATATTAATCTTATCAATTAACAGATTTACAAAGAGAGATTAAAAATTTTATAGTCCAGTCTTATTTAAACTCTTTGTAAAAGATACCTCCACTCACATGTCTCCACATGAACGGTTTGGATCAAACCATTTGTAACTATTACAAAGTAGGTCGTATCCATAGTGTCACTAGGACAAGGCACCCAACCTTACCCATGTACTATAAACCTTTATATTCATAAAGGATATGTTGAGTTGAATGATAAGGAAAAGATACATGATATATTTATTGACAATGTTAACTTAAATGATGAATGTTTTTACGAATGCCAGTGCGTGGGTGAAAACTTTTGATTCTAGGATGTTTTAGGATTGACATGACAAAACCATCTTGGATCCGGTATGATTTGATAAGCTTCCTCTATCTAAAAGACGTTAAACCAAGCGCTTATTGGGAAACAACCCAAATTTTTAATTGCTTTCTTTATTTTTCCCATCTTTAGTTTAATTCTTTATTTTTTTTCTTTTTAAAAATAATCGAATCACTCATAGCTTTCATATTTTTTAGGATTTTTGTCCAACAAAAAAAGTACTCATTCTTCTAGCTCATTCGTACTTTTGTGTTTACTTTCATCATGTTATGCATGCTAATTTGGTTTTAATTGATGATATGCATGTTATTTTTTTTGAAAATTGGAGAAAATTTTAAAATTTGATTGAGATTTGAGAAGATGATGAGAGTTCTTTATTGTGTGCTTTTGATGTTTATTGTCAATGATGAAACTTGAATATGCATGTTGGATGACTTATAGTGGAAATGGGATAATAATATCTTGAAGTATGATCTATTTATGTTCCTCTTTGGGTCTCCTATGTCATGAGCACTTAGTCACTTTAATTTAAAACTTTTAACTAAATGTAGGATTAAGTTAAGTGTATTTTGTTGTCACTTCAAAAGGTCCCACTAATTAGAGAGTTGATATGCATGATGGTTTGTAATGTTAGACTAAGAAAGAAAAATGATGTTCTTGCCTTTGAAAAAAAAAGAAGAGAAATAATGTACATTCGTTAACAAGTGCTTTGAAAGAAATATCTTTTTATTATATAAACTTGTAACGTGTATACATGGATGGGGGTAAAAAGAGCTGCCTTTACTATGATCAATCAGGACACCTGGGAATTGACTAGATATGGTTCCTTGTAGTGAATATATGAAAGCTAGTGCCTCTAGGTAAAATGATGCAAGTTTAGGGCCATTTGTTAATATAATGAAGGCACCTTGGTGGATATAATTACTTTCTTTGTTAATATAATCTAGGTTATTTTTTAGAGGAAGTAATCTTGAGTTAAGATTTTAGACTTAGGCATAAGGTTTATACATGGTTCCATGAATTGACTAGAGTAGATCTAATGAAGTAATAATAGATTCAATAACCTAGAACACTTTTGCACTTGGATTTTCAAAATAATTTTATTGCTTTATTTTATTGTTTCAATTTCAAATTAAAACTCGATTTCGATTCCTTAGCTAAAATTGACACTATTATGAGATAGCTAAACAATAATTGTTAAATTGATCCTTGAGGACGATATTCAGTCCTTAAAGTCGTTTTATTATATTATAAATTGACCATGTACACCTGCGTGCACACGAACATTACATTATTGATATATTAGATCCCTTGAATACTATTTCCCATAATGATCATCGATATTTTATCACCGTGGAAGATAACTGTAGTCAATATACTTGGGTCTTTCTGCTAAAAAGGAAGTCTTATGGTCTATGCCTTTTCCTAACAATGTTTATGATCTCTTGGCATCTATTTTTGTGATTTTTTCGTGATTCTAAGAAGAGTTTATGGTTGGCTCTCACCTTGGTGAATGGAATGGTCATATTTTTAGGGATATTTCCTCTTCTTTTAATTGTGTTTTGGATATATTTCTTCTACAACATTCGTTTGGTGTAAAAATAAGCACTCACTTACTCTTTACAACTTATCTTTTTTTAAATTCCAATTGGAGATTTTTGTTGTAACTCACCTATAAGGTGTTTAGTGTTTCATTAAACTATTTCATTAATGCAAGGATTTTTTTTCTTCTACTTAAAAAAAGGAATGGTGAAAAGTTCTCAATTTCACGAGTATAAGTGCAATAAAGTGATAAATTCTAGAAAGTAAATGTATAAGTACAAAAGAGTGAGGGAGGAATACCTTATTGTTTAGTGTGTGCACACAAATGATAGCATGACCCAGTGTAACTAGGTCATTAGACTGGAGGGAAATGTGAGTGCAAAGTATTTAAAACTGGGATAATAAGCTTGAAGGTAGATTTTTGGGGTAAGAGGATTTAAGCGACAAAGAGATAATGTAATCGTGTACCTTAATTGCCTGCCTATATGTGAAATAAACAAATAGATTCTATCATGAAGTTAAACATAAGAATCAGGAGAGCTGGTTTAGTTGTGAGACTATCTTTACTCGAGTTTATTTGGGACATTCCATATTTATAATTCTAGGGTTTCTTTGATGGTTTAGATAATACATCTGGAAAATTTAATTGTTTGAAGTAAGTAAACTCACTCTAATTCAATTTTGGGGCGAGAAGGATTTTTTGTTTTTTTGTTTTTTTTTTCCTATTATTTCTCTGTGTGTGTATATATAAATGAGATAACTTGACTCATTGAGAAAAATTTTAAATAATACACAATCATACAAAAAGAAAGGTTCTAAAAACAAAAATAAAAACAAATGATAACACAAAATATGTGCTATCTCTCTCAGATTAATTCAAGGTCGTTACTTGATTTTATTTGTTTATTTAGTGATTTTGCAGGTATCTGGCATCAAAGAGGTAAAATCAAGCGTTAAATGTTAAAATGATGCTAAAATGAGCCAAAACAGAACTCAAATGCATCAATCGAGCAAGAAGAGACCAAATTACCAAAATGCCCTTGAGGTAGGGCGACGTATAGCGCTGTACACAATGCCTGAGGCAGAAGCTGTGTAGGCATAAAGTGTAAACCCGAGACTTTCCTTGGATTATTTGCTCTTGTCACATATTGTAGGATATTGGATTTAAGTTATTGTTGTTCCATTGTTGAAGAAAAATGGCAAAGCTTTTGGTTGAAGTTGCCTTTGATAATTTTGGAATTTATTAATAAAGGAAAGAAAAGAAAGGAATAAAAAAAAGAAAAGAAAAGAAAAAAAAAAGGAAAAGGAAAAAGGAAAAAAAAGAAGGGAAATGGAAACCCATTCGACACCATCGCCTAACTCATTTCAGCTCATTTCTCCATCATTTTCCATCAAATTTTCAGAGCATTTCAAGAGAGAGAGTGAAAGAAAAGGAAGAAGAAGGTTGCTGCAGGATGGAGGTTGAAGAAGGGAGGAAAAAGTTCATGCAAGTGCAACCATGGAAGAATCTGGGTTCAACCTGCCTATCTCTGGTTTTTAAGTCGGTTTGAGCTACAAAAAAAGAACTAAGAGGTGAGGCCTAACTTTCTTGAAATTTAATCCATTTTATAACAAATTTCATGAAGGAAGCTTGAGCTAAATCTGATGATAAGTTAATAGTTTTTGAAAAGGAAGACAGTGCACAGAATTTTTGTGCAAATCAGAAGGATCTAGGGTTTTCTCTGGTTTTTCAAACATTATGAGGTGTACATGTTGAATTAGAAGCTCAATTAAGTATGGTTGGAAAGCTGATTCAATTTCCTACAAGTTACATGAAGAATTTGTGAGTCAAAAACGAATATAATTAGGTTTAATTTTAGGAGAAATGTAGAGGGTAGCAAAAAAGCACGAATCTGTATTTGCTGTGTTCGGAGGATTTCTGGATAAATCCATTGGGAATATCGTTTTTATTCCTTCAGGTAAATTGTAGAGGGTTCCAAATAAAGAGTTTGATATATAGTACATTACTTTTGGTTAAGTATTGAGAAAGTTATGAGTATTGGAAATTAGGGTATTGAATCTGGAAAATCTAGAAAAAAAGTGTGAAGTATGATTTTATTTCTAGAATTTAGAATTCATGAGCATGGAAAGACAAGACGATTTATAGTTCTGATGCTCGGTTTTGGTTTGTTTGACAAGATAAGAGAAAATAGGCCGAGTCTACAGACCAGATAACTAGCCAAGACTGTGAGTAACAAAACGAATTTCGAAAAACCAGAGAAAACCCTAGATCCTTCTGATTTGCACGAAAATTCTGTGCTTTGTATTCCTTTTCAGAAACCATTAACTTATCATTAGATTTAGCTCAAGCTTCCTTCATAAAATTTGTTAGAAAATGGATTAACTTTCAAAGAAGTTAGGCCTCACCTCTTAGTTCTTCTTGTGTAGCTCAAATCGACTTTAAAACTAGAGATAGGCAGGTTGAACCCAGATTCTTCCATGGTTGCACTTGCATGAAGTTTTTCCTCCCTTCTTCAACCTCCAACCTGCAGCAACCTTCTTCTTCCTCTTCCTTTACTCACTCTATCTCGAAATGCTTTGAAAATCTAATGGGAAATGATGGAGAAATGGGCTGAAATGAGTTAGGTGGTGATGCTGAATGGGTTTCCATTTCCTTTCATTTTTTTTCCTTTTTCCTTTTCCTTTCCTTTTCTTTTCTTTCCTTTTCTTTTTCTTTATTTCCTTTCTTTTCTTTTCTTTATTAATAAATTCCAAAATTATCAAAGACAACTTCAACCAAAAGCTTTGCCAGTTTTCTTCAATAATGGAACAACAATAACTTAAATCCAACATCCTACAATATGTGACAAGAGCAAATAATCCAAGGAAAGTCTCGGGTTTACAACTTACCTGATATGATTGTGGCATCTAAGAGTGACAGGTGTCGAAGGTTTGAAAGAGGGCTGCATTTTGGGATACGTACCCTAGTTACAATTATTGCTAAGTGGACGGATTTTTTTCAGTTAGTAGAGACTGTCGTACGTGTGGAGCAGAGTATAACATAGGAGAAGTCAACAGTGGAGCCTAGTCGTGGGGCTTCAACAACTAATGGTTTCTGAGGTCTTGAGCAGTGGAGGTTCACACCTGGAGTGAATGTTTCAGGCCATCAAGACTTTAAGCATCGGTCTGGTGGCTAGTCATCGAGGAATTTATTAATAAAGAAAAGAAAATAAAGGAAATAAAGAAAAAGAAAAGAAAAGAAAATAAAGGAAAAGGAAAAAGGAAAAAAAATGAAGGGAAATGGAATCCCATTCAGCACCACCGCCTAACTCATTTCAGCCCATTTCTCCATCATTTTCCATCAAATTTTCAGGGCATTTCGAGAGAGAGAGTGAAAGAAGAGGAAGAAGAAGGTTGCTACAGGTTGGAGGTTGAAGAAGGGAGGAAAAAGTTCATGCAAGTGCAACCATGGAAGAATCTGGGTTCAACCTGCCTATCTCTGGTTTGTAAGTCTGTTTGAGCTACACAAGAAGAATTAAGAGGTGAGGCCTGACTTTCTTGAAAGTAATCCATTTTCTAAAAAATTTCATGAAGGAAGATTGAGCTAAATCTGATGATATGTTAATGGTTTTTGAAAAGGAAGACAGAGCACAAAATTTTCGTGGAAATCAGAAGGATTTAGGGTTTTCTCTGGTTTTTCAAACATTCTGGGGTGTACAGGTTGAATTAGAAGCTCAATTAAGTATGGTTGAAAAGATATTCAATTTTTTATAACTACATGAAGAATTCGTGAGCTAAAAACGAATATAATTAGGTTTAATTTCAGGAGAAATGTAGAGGGTAGCAGAAAAGCACGAATCTGTATTTGCTGTGTTCGGAGGATTTTTGGATAAATTCGTTGGGAATCTCATTTTTAATCCTTCAGGTAAGTTGTAGAAGGTTCCAAAATGAAGAGTTTGATATATATTACATTAATTTTGATTAAGTATTGAGAAAGTTATGAGTATTGGAAATTAGGGTATTGAATCTGAAAAATCTAGAAAAAGTGTGAAGTATGATTTTATTTCTAGAATTTAGAATTCATGAGCATAGAAAGACAAGACGATTTATAGTTCTGATGTTTGATTTTGATTTGTTTGATAGGACAAGAGGAAATAGGCTGAGTCTACAGACCAGGGAACTAGCCAAGACTATGAGTGACAAAACGAATTTCGAAAAACCAGAGAAAACCCTAGATCCTTCTGATTTGCACGAAAATTCTATGCTTTGTTTTCCTTTTCAAAAACCATTAACTTATCATCAGATTTAGCTCAAGCTTCCTTCATGAAATTTGTTAGAAAATGGATTAACTTTCAAAGAAGTTAGGCCTCACCTCTTAGTTCTTCTTGTGTAGCTCAAATCGACTTAAAAACTAGAGATAGGCAGGTTGAACCCAGATTCTTCCATGGTTGCACTTGCATGAACTTTTTCCTCCCTTCTTCAACCTCCAACCTGTAGCAACCTTCTTCTTCCTGTTCCTTTACTCTCTTTCTCGAAATGCTTTGAAAATATGATGGGAAATGATGGAGAAATGGGCTGAAATGAGTTAGGCGGTGGTGCCGAATGGGTTTCCATTTCCTTTCATTTTTTTCCCTTTTTCCATTTCCTTTCCTTTCCTTTTCTTTTCTTTTCTTTTTCTTTATTTCCTTTCTTCTCTCTTCTTTATTAATAAATTCCAAAATTATCAAAGACAACTTCAACCAAAAGCTTATCCATTTTTCTTCAATAATGTTACAACAATAATTTAAATCCAACATCCTACAATATGTGACAAGAGCAAATAATCCAAGGAAAGTCTCGGGTTTACAACTTACCTGATGTGATTGTGGCATTTGAGAGTGACATGTGTTGAAGGTTTGAAAGAGGGCTGCATTTCAGGATACGTACCACAGTTACAGCTATTGCTAAGTGGACGGATTTTTCCCAGTTAGTAGAGACTGCCGTACGTGTGGAGCAGAGTATAACAGAGGAGAAGTCAGTAGTGGAGCCTAGTCGTGGGGCTTTAACAGCTAGTGGTTTCCAAGGTCGTGAGTAGCGGAGGTTCACACCTGAAGTGAATGTTTCAGGCTGTCAAGACTTTAAACGTCTGTCTGGTGGCCAGTCATCGAGGCAGATGAGTTCAGGTAGTGCTTAATTAGAGGCAGAGCCAAAGAGCACCCAGTCAGTTTGCTAGTTCAGCAGGAAGACCGCAGATGGGTCAGGAGTCCGTTGCTAGTGAAACTAGAAGAACCCCATGTGCAAGTTATGGCAGGAATCATCGGTGTCAGTGTCTTGTTGGTTCTGGTATGTGTTACCAGTGTGGACAACCAGTGCATTTCAAGAGAGACTATCCACAGCTGAGAGCAGCAGTTTAGAGGGACCAGGGCGTTGAGTCCCACACAGTTGAGCAGCCGAGAGTCTCAGCGGCTTTAGAAGAGGGCACCAGTGGTGCAAAGCAGAAGGGAGTTGTGGGGAGACCTAGGCAGTAGGGAAAAGTCTACACTATGACTCAATAGGAAGCAGAGGATGCACCAGACGTGATTACTGGTACGGTTTTTATTTGTAATGTACCTGCACGTGTTTTATTAGATCCAGGTGCTACGCATTCCTTTGTGTCTAGTATGTTTCTAACTAAGCTGAATAGGATGCTAGAGCCTTTATCTGAGGGGTTAGTTATATACACTCTAGTTGGTGACGTTTTACTAGTCAATGAAGTGCTGCGTGATTGTGAGGTTTTAGTAGAAGTTCTTAGTATGTTAGTGGATCTTCTTCCACTAGAGTTGCAGACATTGGATGTAATTTAGGGAATGGATTTCTTATTCACTCACTATGCTTCTATGGATTGCCACAGGAAGGAAATGACTTTTAGGAAACCATGTTTGGCTGAAGTGGTTTTCAGGGGTGAGAGGAAGATTATTCCTACGAGTTTGATTTCAGCTCTGAAAGCTGAGAAGTTGTTGAGAAAGGGTTGCACAGCGTTTCTTGCACACGTAGTAGAGGTGCAGGAAGAAAAGTTGAAACCAGAAGATGTTCGTGTAGTGAACGAATTTCTTGATGTTTTTCCAGCTGATCTATCAGGTTTGCCACCCGATAGAGAGATGGAGTTCACTATTGAATTGTTACCAGAAACAACACCTATTTCACAAGTGCCGTTTAGAATGGCTTCGAGCGAGCTTAAGGAGTTGAAGGTGCAGTTACAAGAACTAGTTGACAAGGGATACATCAGGCCTAGTGTATTGCCTTGGGGAGCTATAGTGTTATTCGTGAAGAAGAAAAATGGTACCCTTAGATTATGCATTGATTACAGGCAGTTAAACAAGGTCACGATACGTAACAAGTATCCTCTACCACGCATTGATGACTTGTTTAACCAGTTAAGGGGAGCAACAGTGTTCTCTAAGATTGATTTGAGGTCAGGATACCACCAGTTAAAGGTTAGGGAATAAGATATTCCTAAGACAGCATTCAGGACGAGGTATGGGCACTATGAGTTTTTAGTGATGCCTTCGGTTTAACGAATGCGCCAGCAGTTTTCATGGACCTCATGAACATGATCTTCCATCAGTACTTAGATCAGTTTGTGATAATGTTCATCGATGACATACTAGTTTACTCAATTGATAGGAAAGCCCAGAGGAAGATCTGAGGATTGTTCTACAGACACTACATGATAAACAGTTGTACGCTAAGTTCAGCAAATGTGAGTTCTAGTTGAAACAGGTAGTGTTCTTAGGGCATGTAGTTTCAGCGGACGGAGTTAGTGTTGATCCGCAGAAAGTGGAAACTGTTGTCAATTGGGAGAGACCAGCTAGTGCAACAGAAGTATGTAGTTTCCTAGGCCTAGCCCGATACTACAGACGTTTTGTTGAGGATTTCTCATGATTAGCATTACCCTTGACAACTTTGACAAGGAAGAATGCTAAGTTTGAGTGGTTGGATAAATGCGAACAAAGTTTCCAGGAGCTGAAGAAGAGATTAGTGACAGCACCTATTCTGACACGTCCTGTAATAGGGAAGGAGTGTGTGATCTATTGTGATGCTTCAAGGCAAGGATTAGGTTGCGTGCTTATGTAGGAAGGAAAGGTAATGGCTTATGCTTCAAGGCAGTTGAAGAAGCATGAGTGTAATTACCCTACCCATGATCTCGAGCTAGCAGCAGTTGTTTTAGCACTAAAGATCTAGAGACATTATTTATTCGTTGAGAAGTGCCACATTTTCACAGATCATAAGAGCCTAAAGTATATCTTTGATCAAAAAGAGCTGAATCTGAGACAGAGGCGATGGCTAGAACTGATTAAAGACTATGACTGTACCATTGAATACCATCCGGGTAAGGCTAACGTAGTGGTAGATGCTTTAAGTAGGAAGTCGAGACTTCCGAAGAGTGCCTTGTGTGGTATCCCAGCAACCTTGCTAAGTGAGTTAAAAGGTTTCGGGGCGGTTGTGACTGCAGAGAGTTCAGGGAGTCTTTTAGCTCAATTTCAGGTTAGATTTTCTCTAGTAACAGAGATTGTGAGAAGACAGCCAGAGGATAATAACTTGCAGAAGATGCTTGCAAAGTCCAAGCAAGGCCCAGAGGCAGAATTTGAGTTGAGAACAGACAGAGCCATAGTTAAGCAGAGAAGACTATGTGTTCCGAGTATTAGTGAGCTTAAGGGTGTTATACTAGAGGAAGTTCATAGTTCAGCTTATGCTATGCACCCAGGAAAAGATGTACGGAACTTTGAAGAAAACTTATTGGTGGCCTGGTATGAAGCGAGAGATAGCCAAATATGTTGATAAATGTTTGATCTGCCAATAGGTTAAACCAGTGAGACAGAAGCCAAGAGGACTCCTTAATCCACTGCCAGTGCCGGAGTGGAAGTGGGAGCATATTACCATGGATTTTCTGTTTGGATTACCTTGTACTACTGGTGGACATGATGGTATATGGGTAATAGTAGACAGACTCACCAAGACAACGTGGTTTATACCGATTAAAGTGACGTCTACACCAGATCAGCTAGCTAAGCTATACGTCAACAGGATTGTGAGTCAGCATGGAGTGCCAGTGTCCATAGTTTCAGATAGGGATCTGAGGTTTACTTCTAAGTTTTGGCCTAGTGTGCAGAAAGCAATGGGAACAAAGTTGAAGTTCAGTACAACGTTTCATCCCCAAACAGATGGTCAATTAGAGAGGACCATCCAGACCTTAGAAGACATGTTGAGAGCATGTGTCCTTCAGTTTAAGGGAAGTTGGGATACCCACTTATCACTTATGGAGTTTGCTTATAATAACAGCTATCAGTCTAGTATCGACATGACACCATTCGAGGCTTTGTATAGCAGACCATGTAGAACTCCTGTATGCTGGAATGAAGTGGGAGAGTGAAAGCTAGTTGGTCCTGAGTTAGTACAAGTTACGTCATACAATATTAAGTTGATTAGAGAGAACCTGAAGATAGCTCAAGATCGACAGAAGAGCTATGCAGATAAGCGACGAAGAGACTTAGAATTCCAGGTTGGAGATCAAGTTTTCTTAAAGTTATCTCCATGGAGAGGTGTTCTTCGCTTTGGGAGGAAAGGTAAGCTGAGTCCTAGATATATTGATCCTTATTGGATAACAGAATGAGTTGGACCAGCAACCTATAGACTTGAGTTGCCAGCAGAACTTGCTCGAATACATGATGTTTTCCACGTGTCCATGTTGAGAAAATATATTCCAGATCTGTCACATGTGTTGCAAGCACAACTGGTTGAGCTAAAAGAAGACTTGAGTTATAAAGAGGAAGCGGTTCAAATCCTTGACAGAAAGGAGCAAGTTTTGAGGAACAAAATGATCCCACTCATGAAGGTCCTTTGGAGGCATCACGGAGTGGAGGAGGCAACCTGGGAGTCAGAAGACCAGATGAGAAGGAGTTACCCGACACTCTTCACCTAAGGACTTCTAAATTTCGAGGACGAAATTTCATAAGGGGGAGGTAAGTTGTAAACCCGAGAATTTCCTTGGATTATTTGCTCTTGTCACATATTGTAGGATGTTGGATTTAAGTTTTTGTTGTTCCATTGTTGAAGAAAAAGGGCAAAGCTTTTGGTTGAAGTTGTCTTTGATAATTTTGGAATTTATTAATAAAGAAAAGAAAAAAAAGGAAATAAAGAAAAAAAAAAGAAAAGAAAAGGAAAGGAAAAGGAAAAAGGAAAAAAAAATGAAAGGAAATGGAAACCCATTCGGCACCACCGCCTAACTCATTTCAGCCCATTTCTCCATCATTTCCCATCAGATTTTCAGAGCATTTCGAGAGAGAGTGAAGGAAGATGAAGAAGAAGCTTGCTGCAGGTTGGAGGTTGAAGAAGGGAGGAAAAAGTTCATGCAAGTGCAACCATGGAAGAATCTGGGTTCAACCTGCCTATCTCTGGTTTTTAAGTCGGTTTGAGCTACACAAGAAGAAATAAGAGGTGAGGCTTGACTTTCTTGATATTTAATCCATTTTATAACAAATTTTATGAAGGAATCTTGAGCTAAATCTGATGATAAGTTAATGGTTTTTGAAAAGGAATACATAGCACAGAATTTTCGTGCAAATCAAAAGGATCTAGGGTTTTCTCTGGTTTTTCAAACAGTCTGGGGTGTACAGGTTGAACTAGAAGCTCAATTGGGTATGGTTGTAAAGCTTATTTAAATTCCTACAACTTACATGAATAATTTGTGAGCCAAAAACGATTAAAAGTAGGTTTAATTTCAGGAGAAATGTAGAGGGTAGCAGAAAAGTACGAATCTGTATTTTCTGTGTTTGGAGGATTTCTGGACACATCCGTTGGGAATATCGTTTTTATTTATTCAAGTAAGTTGTAGAGGGTTCCAAAATGAAGAGTTTTATATATAGTACATTAATTTTGATCAAGTATTGAGGAAGTTATGAGTGTCGGAAGTTAGGGTGTTGAATCTGGAAAATCTGAAAAAAAAAGTGTGAAGTATGATTTTATTTCTAGAATTTAGAATTCATGAGCATGGAAAGACAAGACGATTTATAGTTCTGATGCTCGGTTTTGGTTTGTTTGACAGGCCAAGAGGAAATAGGCCGAGTCTATAGGCCAGGGAACTAACCAAGACTGTGAGTGACAAAACGAATTTCGAAAATGATTTCTAAACTGTAATTTATGCTTAAATGGTTTACATGCTTGAATATGAACTTATGAATGATACATGATTTCTATGAATGGTTTCAAGCATAAGTTTTGAGCTTAGATTTTCTAATGAGGTTTATATACGAGCACGTGATTATTGAATTCCTGAAAAGTAGTTGAAACAATATCATTTAAAGTAAAGTATGTATTAGCGAGTACTGTTAAAAGATTTTCAGTTTTTCACGAGCAAGCTTGGTAAGCTTGAGTTTTATGAAAGATAAAGATAAGCAGACATGTTTTAATATTTTCATGTGGTTTTCTAAGACTTTTATTGACTACATGACTGAGATATTGAGCCCAAGGCTATATGGTACCGTGTGCACACAGGTTATATTCCATTGTTGACGTTGAGTGTACTCCGTGACAACGAAGCTGTCGTGAGTGCTGGACGGGCCCCACTTCGACAAAGACGATGGGAATGCTGGGCGGGCTCCATTACATCGTAGAGCTAGTAAACGTTGGTTGTACTGGGTGTGCCCTACATAACGTTGATTTGTCATGTTAGTTAAAATATTTTATATACTTGATATGCCTTGCTAGATTTTAATGACGTACTTGCGGAGTATTTGAGAAAGCTTTTAGCGTTACACGTTTATATTTAACGCTTTGATCGAACAGATTCATACGTTTAAAGGTTTATCACGTGTTCTGATTTGCGGATTTACAGATTTAAATTTAGTCACTCAATGGGCTTCGTAGCTCACTCTTTCAAAATGTTTTCCCACTTTTCAGGTAGAGATCGAGCTTCAGGTGCCTGATAATTGCCAAAGTCTGTTTTATGCTAAAAGCTTCCAGATCAAGCTCCATACGTGGGTGGATTTGTACATTGTGTCTGTTTGTATTGTAAATGTCTTTGTAAGAAATGGATAGTTTATGGTTGTGTAAGTACTAGATGTCATGGTTGTGTAAACCCCAGTTGGATATGTTTTTGGTTGTGATATCTCTATCAGGTTATTTTCCAAACCGAGTTATGTCAGGACTGCACTTCATGTGTGTCTAAAGGTTTTTAGGGGTTCCGCTGTATTGTGTTACATATAAAGTATTTTATATCTAAGATTAGTATGTTTATCAGGTTCAACGTTTCAGCAGGATCAACAGGTATCGTTAGAGGAGGACGATGTCTGTTGGCTTCACGCCATCTCCCTGACTAAGCTAGCAGGTAGTTTGGGAGGGGTGTGACATAAAGTGTCATAGTGCTACCTCGACATTGAAAGCAGCATGCCTTCGATCAGGGTAGCGCACAACGCTTCGATGTTTGACGAGATGACAGTTAGCGCATTAGGGAACAACGTCACGGCACTCTCGCGATTTCTATATATACTATTTTTCAATTTTAGGTTGAGGATAGGATGGTTTAGCTGAATTATTGTTGGCCATTCTTGGCCAAAACCCATGAAATTTCTTCACACCTTGAGCTGTAATCTTTATTTTGGTGTTGGGATTCATGTATTGATGAACGGCTAAATGCCCCAACGTTGACTTTGAGTTTGCTAGGAAATTTTCTATGGTTTAATGAGATATTTTATGCATTGTTCTTGAGTTCTCTATTTCTTCTTATTTTCTATTTATCGATTGAACTTTTGGATGAGCATGTTATTAGTTTTATTTAACAACTAAATTGTTAATAATTGTATGTTTGTTCGCCTACGTTATGCATGTTGTGATTATTTGTAATTATAATCATGACATATTTAATTTGAGTAGCTATAGGTTTGAGTTATATTTATAGTTCGATTGCTAGTTTTTTTAGGATCACCCAGTAACGAAAGACAACGAAACCCACACCAATTTAACTTAATGTTGTAATCAATACATGGGTTTAATGCGATTAGTTAAATGAATAGGCTTGCGTGACAACATTTAGTTAATTCAGGAATTGACATCCGCGTTGGTTTTTCCTAGGGAGTTCATCTGGCTTTTTTAAACATTCTATTAGGCTTGATAGTTAGAAAACCGATAAACTTTTGCATGAAAAATCAATGATTTAATCCATAAATAGCCTAACATTCTCTTAGCTGGTGAAGGCAATCTCATGTAACTCTTTCTCAACCTATCTTATATTTTTTTTAGAATAGGTGATATTATTATACAACAACAAGGGGATTCCACAGCTCGAGATCAAGGCATCAAAGTAACAAAGCACAAGCAAAGACAGGGCAACAAAATCAAAACAAAGCCAACAAGATAAGATCAGAACAAATCCAACACATAAACGCAAACTTGCAAACCACCAGGGAGAAAGCCAGAGAAAAGAACCCAAAACCCGAAAAACTAGGGACAACAACAAAACAAAGAACAACGTAAAGTTCAAAAAGAAAAAACATCCGTAAACACACTAGATAAGACCAAGAAGGTCAAGCCACCAGGAAGCAGCACGATTACGAATCGTAGAGACCATAAGGTGAACCAAAGCAGACACTGACCTCGGTTGACCTCCATGTAGCCGCCGATTACGCTCCTGCCAGATGTAGTATATGGAAGTACACCAGAAAACAAGAAATAACTTACTGCGCACCCCCTTACCCGACCTCATTCGACACAACCAACTCAACTCTACATCCTAACTCGCCACCCAATGCGACGAACCACAATACACCAGACCACACCTCTCTCCCAAACCCAAACTCAAAAAATAAATCATCCCGTAACTCCACACCTCCCCCACATAGAAGACACCCCCATCTGACAACACATCCCAACTCCTCAACCAATCCTGCATACCCAACTTGTCCCTCACAGCTAATCACGTACAGAAGAAGTGACGTGGAATACCATCCCTTGCCCATAAATACCAGCCCAAGACACCTTAGGATGACGAGGATGCAAACTCTCCTATGCACTAGCGATAGAAAACCAACCACTAGCATCTGATACCCAAACCCAATAATCCTCCCCTCTCACCCTAGGCCCCACTACCTGAATAAGACCCTAGATCTCAAGTAGCTCCCAAGACATTGTAGGCCACCTCCAACCTCCCTCACCATCCATGAACTCTGACAACCGTGCCTCCAAACTACTCCTTGCATCATTAACCATTGTAGACCCATATGAATCCAAAATCGCGCTTCTCGGTAGCCAAGGATCCCACCAAACAAAACAAGACCGTCCATCGCTGATCATCAAGCGAACCAGATGCTTGAATCTATCTCTACTTCGCAAGATAGTCCTCAAGCACCAAGACCTCCCAACCTCACTCCAAACAACCCACAATGACCGCCTACACAAAACATACGCCTCCACCCACGCCACCCATAATGATCCCAATTTAATTAAGAGAAGCCAGAGTAGCTTCATAATAGCAACCTAGTTCTAAGAGGCCACATGCTTCACACTCCCTCTCCCCTCTCCCAGCGGTAAGCACACCTCATCCTACGCTACCTGTGCACCACCCCCACTCATCGCATTACCCTTCCATAAATAAATATGTAACAGACGATCAACCTCATGAGTTATACACGCAGATGCTACACCAAAACACCTAAAAGGACTATGAAACAGACCTAACAAGCTGTAACCTCCCAGTAAAGAAGAGAGACCGCACTGCCCAGCTTCTAATACAAGTTGTAATCCTCTGTATCATAGGCGCACAATCCACAACCCTCAACCAACCTGCCAATAAAGGTAAACCCAGATACCTAATAAGCAGCGAACCAAGAGAGAAACCCATAGACGCAGCTAGTTCCTCCGCTTCCCCAGACTCCATACCCGTAACAAATATGGAACTCTTCCCAACATTTATAACTAACCCAAACAGCCTTACAAAATCTACCAAGACCTGCCTCACAAACTCCAAAGAATCTCTCTCAGCTGCACAGAAAATCATCAAATCGTCTGCAAAAACCAAATGAGTCAGGCCTAGATGCTCATACCGATCATGGAACCTAAACCACACAGGAGGTTTATTCAACAACCTAGGCAAGACCTCCATCACCATCACAAACAAAAAAGGAGACAACGAATCTCCTTACCTCAACCCCTTTCTACCAGGAAAAAACCCTTCAAGGGAACCATTAATCATCACAAAGAACTTAGGTAAAGTAACACAAGCACTCACCAAACTAACAAACTGAAGGGGCGTACCTATAGCCAACAACACACCAAACAGAAAATCTCAATTTATCGAATCATACGTCTTTTGAAGGTCTACCTTCAACACACATCGCGGTTTCCCTCTACCCTCTTTATAGCTCCCCACAAGCTCTTGACACAATAAAATGTTATTGAAAATCGACCTACCTGGAACAAACACAGACTGATTACTATTAATTACTACTGATGAAAGCAGGCAACCACAACTGCAATCTCTCAGCTAAGATCCTCGAGATACACTTATACACAACATTGCAACAAGAAATAGGACGAAACTCCTCCATACGTTCAGCTCTCTGCCTCTTTGGGATAAGAATAATAGTAGTAAAATTAACTCCACCAAGTAGATAACAGGTCTAAAAAAAATTCAGCACGGCGTCACGAAAATTATCCCCAACCACACTTCAAGCAGCTCTGTAAAAATCCACCAAAAACCATCAGGCTCAGGAGCCTTCCCAGACTTCATTGAGAATAAAGCCTTTTGAATCTCCTCCCGACTCACTGGCCGACCAAGTGCCTCCACCCCCTCCTCGGACCAGCTGAACTGCATAATATCCTCAATTCGGGCAGTAAGACAGGTTGAGCCCCTAAACAACCCTGAAAGAATTCTATCGCCACCCCTGCCACCTTATCATGCACCATCTGGCAAGTCCCCCCCAGCATCCACAACCGTAAATAAACCACTGAAACTGCGACGAGAACAAACATAGCAATGAAAAAAAGCTGTGTTCATATCCCCTAACTCCAGCCACCTTACCTTGGCTTTCTGCCGAAGCGACGCCTCCTCCAATCTCGCCACTAACCAAAACACCTCAGTGGCTTGAGTCTCCTCTGCACACACCGACTCTGAAGCAGGATCCCTTTCTACCTCAGCTTGAGTAGCCTCCATAACCTTACTAGTCGCCCGCACCTCATCAGCTAACATAGAGATACGCCTACCAAATGATGCACGAAAAACCCGCTTCACTGCCTTTAAATTTCGTACAATGCTAACCATAGGAGACACATCCTCAGACTTTCTCCACATTGACCTGATAGTATCAATAAAACCCTCTGCCTCCGCTCAATGAGAAAAATAACGAAACGTAGGAGGCAACCTACTCCTCGTCTCCCCTGTAGAAACTAGAAGAATGCTATGATCAGAAATCCCTCACTGACCAACCCTAACCTCCAAATATGGAAAAGCTTTCTTCCACGCCTCATTAGACAAGAATCGATCTAACCGACACAAGATACCATTCCCTTGAAGTTTACTAGTCCAGGTAAACCAGTTACTTGTCACACTGAACTCAACCAGATCCGCCTCCAGTAACACATCATCAAACTTCTCATTCTCCGTCAAGCTAGGGCAACCATCAAAATCCTTCGAACTACTATGGATATCATTAATATCCCCCAAAACAACTCCAGGAAGCTGCCACGAGACAATACATCAATCAACTGCGACCACAAGTTTCTCTTCTCGCTCACGTGATTAGAGGCATACACAACACCAATATGTACCCTAGCACTAGATACAATATCCACTAAGGTTCCAGATATGAACTGATCCCCACTAACATCAATAGAAAAATCATAGACACTCTTCTGCCACATCACCCAGATCCTCCAACCTCCTCACACACTATAGCTACACACACAACTCCAAGCATCACCAAATCTACCAATCACTATACCAAAATTCTTGTGATGAACCCTCGTCTCAAGCAAACAGCAGAAAATAACAGAGAAGGGAGCCAGAAAGTATGCCACCATCCTATACTTGACAGGGTCATTCAACCCCTTAACATTCCAGGAACACTAAATCATGAACCTTGGAAGAAATCACACCTACCACCTCCCACTGGGCCTTTGCCTGAACTTTCGAACATCACATCCATAACAGACAACGGATCAGGATTTGCCTGCACTAGTGCCAATTCCAACGAATCTCCCCCCTCATTACACAAAACATCAAACTGATTAAGATCATTAATATGCTTTACAAACCTCGTAATTCCAAGGGACCCATAAACTACTCTGCTCTTCAAGGGCGCCGAACCCGGTGACCCACTGCCACCCCTAAGCCATACACCTCCTCTGTCACGCCTACGATGACTAACCATAGTAAACTCGTCAACCCTCCCCGCGCCCTTATTCTCATCCATTGGGCTAACTCCTCTCGCACCAGTATCCAAATCCTACCCCTTCCTCACACTCTCAATTCCCCCATTCTCCCTTAAACACCCCTCATTGACTGCCACAATACACAACTCCTGACCCTTCTCCACACTCTGTTTCTCACATAGCCCTAGTATGTCCAAAGGAACCACAATAAGTACACCTATGAGGTTTCCACTCATACACTACTGGAATAATAAACTCCTGACCCCGCATTCTAACAGTGACTGAAGGGGGCATTAATGAATCACCATCCACCTGAACACAAACCCATGCATACGATAACTGCTGCTGCTCTCTTGTTACAACATTAAAAGAGACAAGTTTAACCACGACACTAGCTAACACTACAAAACCCCTATCTGTCCACAACTCCAAGGGAACATGCTCCAGTTTAATCCAGATAGAAACAGAATAAAAAACAAAAGTTTTAGGAACAATACCTGGGACCACTGTCGTAATAAGATGGACTTGCCACCCAAGTGCCACGAACCATTCTCTAGCACCCAATCCCGTGACTCTACCTTCTGAAATTTAAAGATAATCAAACCGTTCTCCAACAAGGTAATAGTTGGCATCTCTATACTTCCCCAAATTCTTTGAATAAATATAAAAATCATAATACGAGAGTTTAGCATCCATAAACTGACCAACCAGAGATTTCTCCCACAAACAGACACCCATTTCAATAATCTCCTCACAAGGTTCAACAATAACTTCATCATTTTCAACCAATGAGGAAATGAACTCTAAATTACCCCTCAACTTAGACCCAAAAAAGGCCGCCCACGAATTTTTCCCTTTCATGCTGGATCCAGAACCACCAGAATCACATCCCTCCTCCAACCGGTCCGACTTTGGACCAAACCCCCTAGCTAAATCGATTTTGGGAACCGGCTTCTCCCGCTCATGAAGAACTCGTGTGTCCATCGAATGACCCTCACTTCCACAAAGCCTAGCCCATGAAACCTCCTCACTGTCTGACTTCTGCGCCCCGAGCCTTCCAATCTAGCCCAGCACCATGCGGCCCAGCCACCAAGGCCCCCACGCCATTTGACCCTTTCCCCAGCTCCCCCTACACTAGTCCACTCCCTTCACTCAGCCTCAGCCCACTCCCAATAGGCCCGCTCATCCTAGCTTCCTAAAGGCCCAACCGAACACCCCTCATAACCCTATTTTCATCCAGGCCCCCAGCACCCTCAAGGCTTCTAGACACATCCTTCACTTCCTTCCCATCAACTAACCCAATACCCAGCTCACCCGGTTCATCCCTCATAAGCTGATTTTCTTCCGGTTCTAGGTCAGACGACAGAGGTTTCTTCAACCCAACACTCCTCATACCAGACCCTTCATCTTCCTTAGAACGACCGTCAGACAACCCAAAATCCTTTTACCTCTGAAAAATGAGCACCCAATCCCAAATTGATCCTTGGTCTAAGCAGACGAAAGGGTTGACGAGCAATTTGACCTTCATTCTTCTTCTTCAGTCTTAAAGGGGACCGCTTATGCACCATCGTCACCAGCTTTCACCGTGGTTAAACCCACACCTCAATACCTCAAATCTATCAATGCCCAAACCTCATATCAAAGCCACAGCTGAACATGTACCAACAGAACACCTCTCTGTCACCTGCCCACACCCCAGATCTAAAATCGTCACCGTCTACCAACAAATGGGTTACTTAGACCGAAACCCATAAAATGAAACACGAAGAACACATAGAACCCAATGAAATCGTAGAATGAAATCGTCACCTCAGTCGCGAACCCAAGAGAACGAACGGACGAACGGACCAACCCAAGAGTCGAATCCAAGAACTTAGCCGACCGGTGGAAAGTAGAACGAATGGGTGTCAACCAGTTGTGAAACCTAGAAGACGACCGAGGGAAGCCCCCCTCCCCTGACGAAGACGACTGACGTTGTCTGAAGCGGCAGCCCACGAAGTTCATCCGCACCAATCCGTAGAGGTGGCGACGGTAAAACCCTAGAGAGAGTGGCGTGAACGACGTTGTCTGAAGCGACAAGCTCTCTTAGGCAATAATTCAACCTATCTTACTTGCTACACTTAAAATCCATGCAATTTAATTTTCTTGTCAACTCAAATATCAAAACCCCGTGTTTTTACTTCTTTCCAAAGACTAAATTTATCTTAAAGAGATTTTATCTTAGGCTCTTTGTGATTTGACCTAATCTTGCTATTAATATTTCTAGTTAGTTGAGGTGCTAGATTGTTAATGGTAATAGCGAGCCAATAAGCCACCAACACCATTGCCATTTACAATTTTTCTCAATGTCTTCAAAATTATGGATAATTGAGAGAAATATTGCGAAGGATAACGGAAAATATTTGGTGTACGAAATGTTTCATAGATGAAAGGGTTGTTTGGTTTATTGGAAAATGATGTCGAAATTGAGGGATTGAGTACTTAGACTGTGAAAATGTTTTACATTGCCAACATGAGTATAGTTCAACTGACATAGTGTTCGTACTATCGACCTCGAGGTCAGAGGTTTGATTCCCCCACTCCACACTTTAATTTCAATACCTTTCTAAAAGAAAAAAGAAAATGTAAACATTAATACAAATAGTTGTATAGCGAGCCAATACAATATGCACTTCAACGGATGAGATTCAAAGTTAAGATTCGGTGGGAACCCCTTAAAACTCTTGAAAGCGATCTCAGAGTAATATCACAATCCAAAGCACATACTATATATGTAAATTTTTTAGAACAAAATTTGTAAAAAAAAGGGGATTATGTCAATGTTAAGTATGGTTATACATGATGTGACATCCTTGAAGAAAAAGGAAGAAAAAAGAAGAAAATTTCCTACTTTTTTCTTCTGTTAATACTAAACAAGGTAGATTTTCTTTAAGAAAAAAAAAAAAAAAAAATCGAACGTCTTAAATGGTGTAGAAGAGAAGGTTAATCCCAAACATTCACTTAATATGTTTGCTACATATTGCACATTTATCAAGTTTTGAAGCATTTTTTTTTGGAATTCACTTTGGTAAAATAAGATACATTCTATATGGTGACCTACGACTTATAGTTAGGACACCATGTGATCAAATATTAATATGTTATAACTTATTGATTTTATTTTACAAAATTTTGTTTGTTAATTCCCAATTATAAAGGGAAAAAAAATGTTTGTAACCAAACCTTTTACATTCTCAATTCTCTGTTTTGATGATAGTTTCCTTATTTTTTTATATTTGATTGATATTTTTATTTGTTTATTTTCATTACATGCTTGTGAATGTGTTTCTTTTGTTTTGAGTTTGCATGTGTAACGGTAGCATTGAACCAAATCATAGTCATCATAGTTTTTTTGTTTGTCTTCTTGTTATAGATAAAGGTCCCCAAAATGTACTTTTTAAGGTGTTTTTAATGTGAAGTTTTTATTTAGTTACAAAGAATGTAACGTTGAATTGTTGTTAGAAGATATTTTGGTGAGTTTTGTTTGATTAGGTAGATTTTTTTTTGCCTAATTAGTAAATTTTCAATAACCATTAAAAATAGTCAAATCTAGATTTGAAATATGATTAATAAAATTATTATTATTATTTTTAGAAATATGATTAGTTTGGTCGTCAAAATTTTTATTTTTGTTCATTAAAAATAAAGTCATAGCATTGATAAATGAATATGAATAATACAAAAAAAAAGGCATATTATTGAAAATTTGTACAAATTTTTTTCTCTCTTAGTTATGTAAAATTTATATGAATTTTTAATTTTTACTTTGTTTTTCACTAAATTATTTGTATTAGAACAAAAATTAAACCAAGTCGTATTGAGGAATTTTTTTAATGGTTTTTGAACTAATTAATTTGATTGCAGTTAAAATTTTGTTTAATCATGAACACAATTTTTTAAAGCATTGTTTTCTTGAAATTTTTAAATGGATTAAAATAAGAATATATAAAAAAAGTTGATTTTAGCTAATCAATTGGGACTAAATTTGATCATATAGTTAAAATTATATTCCAGTCAAAATAAAAATGGTTAGAATTTATGTTACTGTGCATGAGGTAAATATTAGACATAATATTTAAATGTCTTTTTTACTCTTTTGAAAACTACTTTTGTAATTATCAATCCTAATGACTTTGAATGGTGAGCATTCTTTGACATCTTCAATAAATTTATTCCTTCATGGTATAAATTCTTTCGAAATGATAAACAAATAAAAAGAATGTAGGAATTAAGAGTTTCATCTTGAGTATTTTTGTTTTTATAGATCTCTTTCATTTAATAAAAACGTAGAATTTTGTGTTATTAATCGGTAGAATATTGGTCAATCTAAAATTTTTTTGAATATCATTCGAGAAAAGAGTTTCTTTTGAAATGGTTAACAAACAAAAAGAAAAGAGATTAAAAGTTTGAAAAGAGAAATAAAAACATATGAGAAATTTATAGAGAAATTAAAAAGAAAAGAATGGTAAATTAAATGATGATAAATATTATCAAATATGGTATCTAAATTAGGAGGCCCACCCATTGATGTCTTTCCATTACATTAATTTATTTTAATCACACAATTCCAAAAGTATACCTACTTTCCCTTTTATGGCAGAGTTGAATCACAAAACTATTTTTTTTTTTTACTTTAGTTGATATAATATTAAATTTGTTTCCACTTATCAACTAAAATTTTTAGATCAATCTATAATTTAAAATGATATTAGAATAGGTAATCTAGGAGATCCTATACTCGAACCCCTACCATATTATTTTCTTCTGAATTAATATTGATTTATACTTGTTAGGTCTTCTACATTGTTTCAAGCATACATCTAAGGGGATGTGTTAGATGATATGATATTGATTTAATAAATGTAATGCAATTTCTTTGTCGTCTTAAAACACGAGATGTTGAGTACTTACCTTGTACATACAATGTAAATGTGTATAAATTTCAGTGAATAACTCAAACCTCTTTACACCATAAATGTGTCAAATAAATATAGTTGTATCCATAACTGGATAACAATAAAGATATTACAGAAAGCAAGCGATTCAAGATTAATCTTAATTAATAATATGGTTTAACATGTTTGCTAATGTTAACTATATATTATATTGGATATTAATATATAGTTAATATTAACTTAACCGAACTTTGTACATTCTCAATTTTCTCTTGTGATGATGTTTTCCTTATTCCTTTTACATTTGACAAATAATTTTGTTTGTTTATTTTCATTACATGCATATGAATGTATTTCTTTTGGTTTTTTAGTTTGCATGTGTAACGGTTGTATTGTAATTATAGGCAACTTAGTTCTTTTTTTGGCTTCTTGTTATAGATAAAGGTACCAAAAATTCATTCTTTGAGGTGTCTTTCACGTAAGTCTTTTATTTAATTACAACAAATGTAATGTTTGAATTGATGTTAGAAGATATTTTGGTGAATTTTGTTTAATTATGGAGATTTTTTTTTTCTGATTGTAAATTTTCAAGAACCATCTAAAATAGTCAAATCTAGATTTGGAATATGGTAGTCTATCGTTAAAATTACCATTGTTACCTTTTAGAAAAATAATTTCCACGATGTAATGTTGAAGTTAATTTTGCATTATAAAAATTTTCAATTTTGTACATTAAAAATAAATTCATAGTATTGGTAAATGAGTACAAAAGTGCTGCAAATTTAGTATTAATGACAAAAATAGGCATATTGTTAAAAATTTGTGCATTTTTTTTCTCTCTCTAAGATCAATTTTTTATGCACCTAGTTGTTGTACTTAAAAAAACAAAAAATTAAAAAGCAATTCCTTACATACATTTGAGAGAAATGAAGAGATGTTCGCGAGAAATTGAAGAGAAATTGAAGAGTTGAGAAAAAAGTGAAACGAATTATGAGGCAGAAAATGACAAAATGTATCAAATAAGGTATCTACATGGAGAGGCCAATCCTAGATGCTTTCCTTTTATTTTTTTCCTATATTACTAATAAAAACAATTCCAAATCATATCTCTCAAATTCAATTTTTTTTTCTTTAAAAAAAAAAAAAAACAAGAAAAACTTACCATTTTAAAGGCAGAAACTTGTGTTGGATTTTAAATGTATCTCCTTCTTCTGTGTCATGCAATAGCCATACCCAAATCCCTTCAATTTCTCTTCTCTCTTCCTCCAAATTACATCTCATTCTACCTCTCTAAGTAAGTTCCTTCTAACTCATCTCTCTCTATTTTCATCTCATTGGTTTCTTTCATAATTATATGTTAACACCTCTAATTTTGAATCCCTTTCTCTTTTCTTCATTCAATTTTCCCTTCAAATTTCAAACTATAAGGAATTTTTATTATAGTTGGAATCACAAAATATGTGTTGTATCAACTTTAATTTTTCGTTAAGTTCTATGTATTAGTTTTGTGTTATTTTATTTTTATAATTATTATTTTTTGTTTGGATAAGTTTAGGGGATTTTCATTTTGCATGTTGTCATATTTGTTAGGTTTTTATTTTTTTTTTCTTTTGTTGAGATAAGTTTGATGAATTTTCACATTGTGCATGTTATTTGTTTGGTTCAATTTTATTTAGAAAAGGACAGATGGAATGAAATTCTATTGGCAGTGAAGGGGACCACTTTTTGTTTTGCTATATAGGCATTTTACTAACAAATGGCATCGAACCGAACCGAACCAGGTTTGGTCCGTTGTGGTTCGAGTTTTTTATACTTGGAATTGGGATTTGTTTCTGCACTGGTTTGACTCTCTCAACAATACATTTCTTTTACAATTTTCACACATCTTTCTTATTATATTTGATTTTTGAAAATTAAATTTATAAATAATATTTTCTTTATCAACTTTCTATCAATATTTTGAAATATTAAACCAAATTTTGAAAATTAAAAAAATAGTTTTTATAAATTTATTTATTTATTTCTTTTATAGAATTTCGCTACGAATTTAAGTATTTCTTAAGAAAAATATGAGAATCATATTTTAAAAATTGGAGAAAAGCAAAAATTTCAAAAAAAAAAAAAGAAAACTAAAAACAAAATAGATATCAAACGAGACTTAAGATTTCACATGTGAATCATCGTTTTTCTCATCTTTTTAAATTTAGATTTATTTTATTACTATTTTTTTTATTATAATTTGCATATTTTGAAATAGTCAAATTCTAGGTACAAACAAGTTCGTAGAAACTACATTTTCTTAGTGTTTAGGAGGTTTATTAAAAAGAAAACAAAACAGAAACTCCAGAAAACTATTTTTTTATTAATTTTTTATTTCGAATAGGTGTGCTTGTTTCACAATTTCCTTATAGGCTTGTCCTCTTTTAAAAATATACTTGGGTTTTATTCAAATTTAGAAAAGAAAAATATAATGTAAAATTTGATTCATTTTTTTTAATTTGGTTTGGATTTTAAAAACGTTGATAAGAGGTAGATAAGAAAAATAAAGAAACTGATAATGAAAATAGTATATATAAGCTTAATCTTCAAGAACAAAAAGAAATGATTATCAAACAAAAGGTTAAGTTCAAGAATAATGTAATTTTTTAAAGTAATGACAAAAATAGGGTATATAGAAAAGATATTACAAAAATAAGGGGGAAAGAAAAGTATTGACAAAAAATAAGGTAGCAAAAGCATGAATCCAGGAGAAAAATAGGAAAGAAAAGTATTGACAAAAATGGATGGGGTCACGATTTTCATATTTTTATTTTTTAATTATTTTCACAATTTTTCATATTAATAAGTTACCATATGAAAAAATTCGGGAGAAAATTAAATTAATTAATGTCGCTATTATATTAATTTATGTGGAATTTTAATGAATACATATTTCTTTTTTGAATGAAAAAATCTTGAGGTGAAATTTTGGAATATACAAAGGATTCATTTTTGTTAAGGGGATTTGCTTCAATCAATGAATTTATTAATAGTAATATTACATTCAGGTTCTCAATTAAAAAAAACTTGACTTCATGTTAATGGTAGTATATTATTTTTTTAAAAAGAAAATGAAAGATTTAATTTCAAAATCCATAACCTAAAATTAAATTCGAGCTAAATGTAATGTTATTTTTTTAATTCATAATTCATGAGTTTTCTTAAAAAATGCATAATTAGATATTGTAAAAAAAAAAAACTCATAAGTAAATTTAATTGGTATATCTAGTGCCATTTTAGTGATAGAATTTGGAAATCAACATTTTCAAATTCTATAACAAAAAAATAATTAATTGTAATATAAATATATCTTTTAACAATATTTTGGGTGAGAGAATCGAATATTTAACTTGGGAGCTAATGACACGATTTATTTCTACATTTTTTTTTAACAATATTTAACTTGAGAGCTAATAACACAAATATTTAACAAATCGTAGACGGAATATATGATTTATTTGCTGACTCGGTATTTGTGGACCCCGTCCACCATTTTACAACCTTATTTTGTCAATATTTTCAAATCAATCTTATTTTTGTGAATAAATATTAAAATAACATTATTAAAAAAAATTCTCAAACTAATCTAAATAATTATTAGAAAGTGAGTTAAAAAAAGGGGAATAGAATAAAAATGAGAGGAAAACTTTGATTTTTTTCTACCTACTGCTTCTCTAACAGAAGGATTAGGAGGAGACCTTGGAACTAAATCCGTGTCTGACTAGGGTGCTGGTTTGCTCTAGCAGTCAAACTTCCCCGCTGATAGATCTCTTCTCCTTTTCTCGGCCTCTGATGACATCCTGCCCGGACTAGTCCCCATGGAAGACCAGAAGACTGCGTGAAGAGGCCAATCCCTTGATGCTTTCCTTTTATTCTTTTTTCTATATTACTAATAAAAACAATTCCAAATCATATCTCTCAAATTCCTTTTTTTTTTTCCCTTTTAAAAAACCAGAAAAACTTACCTTTTTAAAGGAAGAAACTTGTGTTGGACTTTAAATGCATCTCCTTCTTCCTCTCTTCTTCTGTGTCATGCAATAGCCATACCTAAATCCCTTCAATCTCTCTTCTTTCTTCCTCCAAATTACATCTCATTCTACCTCTCTAAGTAAGTTCCTTCTAATTAATCTCTCTCTATTTTCATCTCATTTATTTCTATCATAATTATATGTTAACACCTCTAATTCTAAATCCCTTTCTCTTTTCTTCGTTCAATTTTCCCTTCAAATTTCAAACTATAAGGAATTTTTATTATAGTTGGGAATTACAAAATATGTGTTAGTTTCAATTTTAGTTTTTCGTTTAGTTCTATGTATTACTTTTGTGTCTTTTACTTTTTTATTTTTATTGTTTGGATAAGATTGTTGGATTTTCATTTTGCATGTCATTTGTTTGTTCAAGTTTTTGTGTTTTTTCTTCTTCTAAATTTGATGAATTTTTACATTGTGCATGTCGTCTATTTGGTTCAATTTTGTTTAGAAAAAGACAGATTGAATGAAATTTTATTGGCAGTGAAGGGGATTATTGTCTGTTTTGTTAAATAGGCATTTAACTACTAAATCGAATCGAACCAGGTTTGGTTCGTTGTGGTTCGAATTTTTTAAACTTAGAATTGGGATATGCTTTTGTACTGATTTGAGTCTCTCAATAATGTGTTTCTTTTAGAAATTTCACACATCTTCCGTATTATATTATTTTTAAAAATTACATATATATATTATCAATTTTTTATTAATATTTAAAAATATTAAACCAAGAATTGAAAACTAAAAAAATAGCTTTCATAAAGCTTTTAATTTATTTATTTTTTCTTTTATAGAATATCACTAAGAATTTTAGTATTTCTCTAAAAAAGATGAGAATGATAATTAAAAAATTGGAGGAAAAAAGCACAAATTAAAAAGAAAACTAAAAACAAAATCAGTATCAAATAAGGCTTAAGGTTTCATATATGAATGGTCATTTTTCTAGCTTTTTAAATTTACTTATTTATTACAGTTTTTCATTATAATTTTCACATTTTTAAAGAAATATTTTAATTCATAATCAATAGGTACAAACAAATTTGTAGAAACTACATTTTCTTAGTGTTTATGAGATTAATTAAAAAAAAAAAAAACACCGGATAACTATTTTATTTATTTATTTTTTTTTAATTTTTAAAAGTGTGTTGGTTTCACAATTTTTTTTATAGTTTTATCCTCTTTCAAAAATATATTTGAGTTTTATTCAAATTTAGAAAAGAAAAATAATAATGTAAATTCTGTATTATTATTATTATTATTTTTTAATTTGGGTTGGATTTTAAAAATGCTGAAAGAGGTAGATAGGAAAAATAAAGATACTCGTAGTGAAAATAGTATATATAAGTTTTAATTTTTTTTTTGTTTAAAAAATGATTATCAAACTAATCTATAGGTTCTAAAAAAGGAAATGACATAAAAATGAGAGTAAACTTTGATTATTTTTAAAGATGTTTTTAATTCAACATCCAACAATATGTTAATATCTTACCAAATCAAGATTGATTGACAAAAAATGACTTTAATTATTTGTGACTCTGAACTGTGATTTGAAAAGGGAAAAAATTGACCATATTTTAAAATTAATTTTACATTATTTTAATATAATAAAGTATTTTGGTTTGAAAAAACATATTTACTTGATGACGTGAGAAAAAAATATTGTCTCATTCACCTGATCAAAATTAATTTTCACCTAATCAATATTAAATGAAAAAATTTCACAAATAGAAGAAATATTAAACTATTTACAAAAGTAGCCAAAATCTCTCCATCTCTATCAGCCTAATCTATTATTAATACATTGATATCTATTAGTTTCTATCAGCTTTTATAAAAATAATAATAATAATAATTTTTTCTTATTTTTCAATTTTTAAAAATCTCTCCTATTAATTAATAGAAAGTTAATTAAAAAATATCACATCATCGTTCAAATTATGAAAGTTAGAAATCCTCTATCATTTTATAAAAGTTTGAAATTTAGGGAAAAAAACAAGAATTATTTATGAATCCAAAGAGCTGAAAAGACATTTAGTCTATAATGTTATATCATAGTCTTGCACGTTAAATCAACCTAGAAGGCAAGCTAATTTCTTTTTTTATTATTTATTTATTTATTTATTTATTTGACTAATGAAAAACAAGCTTTTTTGGGAATTTGAATTCTGAGTAGAAGATTTAATGTTCAAAGTCAAGTAAGCCTAAGATGATTGAAGTCTATAGACATCTGGTTATTAACGGTTCATAATTACCATTTCTTTAATCTCATCGAATACAGATAACTTTTCACTTCAATTCGGTCTCTACATCTCCATCAAATTGATATGCTATCTCTTTTTTTAGTACAATAAATGTGAAAATTTTGAACATTATCTAAATAAAGGAAAAGTAGTAAATGTTTGGACATTATCAAAATTTTGAACATTATCAAATTTTGAAAATTTTGAACATTATCTATACTGATCTCTAGTGAAAAAAAAAACTTTTTTTTTTTGGAACAAGAATACCTCTTTTCTTTGAGTGAATCCTAAACTAAAACTACACAATAATTTTAACTCAATTTTACATGAACAACAATAGATAAATTATTTTGTTACTTGTGACTTTTCTCAATTTGGACTTTGGATAAAACATGCATGAGCTATGTGAGACATTGATATCTCCTATTTCTCTGGTCTAGCTAGGCAACCATACATATAAATCTTGTGTCTTGTCCTTTGTTTTTGATGCATTTTATAGATATCTTTCTTTTCACTTGTCTCTTTGTTGATCAGCTATGGCAATGGCTCAGCTTCTCATCAAACCACCTCAATCTTTCTCCCCATTCCTTGAATCTCCAAGGCCAATGATTACAATCCCAAAACAGGTTATTCAAAAACCTCCTTATTTTCTTTCCTACTTTAGCTATCTAGTTTTTGCATTGTTGCTTTAATCCTGAATGTTCTTGAATTTAATTTTGCTTAAAGTATTTTGCATTGTTTGTTTTGCTTATAGTTTCGTTTGAGAGCGTCGTCAACTAATAGCCCGAATGAAGAAGCGAGGAATTTGGTAGGAAAAGAAACAGATGGATGGACCATTGACTACTCCAGCGAAAAACCAGTGACGCCGTTGTTGGACACTGTCAATTATCCTATTCATATGAAGAATCTATCTTTAGAGGTAAAACTCTTGGTTGTCGAACATTGTCAATTTCCCTTCCATTATGCCATTTATTATTGTTCTTCCTCATTATCATTTGAGATCTTTTTTTTCTTTTAGGAACTTGAGCAGCTAGCAGCAGAGCTTAGAGCAGAAATTGTGTTTTCTGTATCCAAAACTGGAGGTCATTTAAGTGCAAGCTTAGGTGTTGTCGAGTTGGCCGTGGCACTACATCATGTGTTCAATACCCCAGAGGACAAAATCATATGGGATGTTGGCCATCAGGTGCCTAGCCAACAAAAGTTGCAACAAAATGAGGTTTATTTTTAGGATTAAAGTTGATTTCGATTGTGTTTTTTGTAGGCATATCCACACAAAATTTTGACGGGAAGAAGGTCTAGAATGCATACTATAAGGCAAACTTCAGGACTTGCTGGTTTTCCCAAAAGGGATGAAAGTGTTCATGATGCTTTTGGTGTAGGACATAGTTCTACAAGCATATCAGCTGGTCTTGGTATGTCTTAGACTTTCCTTATTTAGCCTTTTTCCATTTTAGAGGGTTTAATTATAAAGAGATGAACATTCTTCCCAATCTAATAAATCTTTTTTGCTATCCACGATGACAAAAACAATGTAGGCATGGCAGTTGCAAGAGACCTTTTGGGAAAGAAGAACAGTGTCATTTCTGTGATTGGAGATGGAGCTATGACAGCAGGTCAAGCATACGAGGCAATGAATAATGCAGGCTATCTCGATACAAACATGATTGTTATTCTAAATGACAACAAACAAGTCTCATTGCCAACCGCTACGCTTGATGGCCCTGCTACTCCTGTTGGAGCTCTTAGTAGTGCCTTAACCAAACTTCAAGCAAGTACACAATTTCGAAAACTTCGTGAAGCTGCAAAGGTAAAATATTAGAGGATTGCATATGGTTTACAACAAGTTAGGGTCTATTGGAATAACTTTTCAAATGTTTAGAAAACGTTATTATGCATTTAAAAAATCATCCAAGATAGAAACTTAGATTGTCGAGGTTAATTACTTTCACACCATTCTTTGAAGGTCATCACAAAACAAATTGGGGGGCAAGCCCATGAAGTTGCAGCTAAAGTCGATGAATATGCAAGAGGTTTGATAAGTGGTTCGGGATCAACATTTTTCGAGGAGCTAGGATTGTACTATATAGGTCCAGTGGATGGACACAATGTGGGAGATTTGGTCACCATTTTTGATAAGGTGAAATCAATGCCAACACCTGGGCCAGTATTGATCCATATCGTTACAGAAAAAGGGAAGGGCTATCCTCCAGCAGAAGCAGCTGCAGATAAAATGCATGGTTAGATTCTATTCTAATTGAGCATCTTGTTATTGAGCATCTTGTTTAGTTCCATGGATTCTTTGAAATACTTATTTCTTTACAAATCTTACAATGATGCAGGAGTAGTCAAGTTTGACCCTAAAACAGGCAAGCAATTCAAGACAAAATCCACCACACTTTCATACACTCAATACTTTGCTGAATCGCTCATAAGTGAAGCCGAACTGGATGAAAAAATTGTAGCCATCCATGCTGCGATGGGTGGTGGAACTGGTCTTAACTATTTCCAAAAGAGGTTCCCAGAACGTTGTTTTGATGTCGGGATCGCCGAGCAACATGCTATTACATTTGCAGCTGGTTTAGCAACAGAGGGTATCAAGCCATTTTGTGCTATTTACTCATCCTTTCTTCAAAGAGGGTTTGATCAGGTAAGTATACATGGAAAGATTTAGGAGTCTGCTTTTTTAAGCACTTAGAACGTTAGGGTCGAAAAGATATTTAGGTAAAAGTTGCAGCCAAAGATTACTTTTCACTGATAGTCTTATAATATACTAATTACTAACTATATGAAATGGTCATCAAGGTGGTGCATGATGTAGACCTTCAGAAACTACCTGTCCGCTTTGCAATGGATCGAGCTGGTTTGGTCGGTGCCGATGGCCCAACACATTGTGGAGCATTTGATATAACATACATGGCTTGTTTGCCGAACATGATTGTCATGGCTCCATCTGATGAAGCTGAACTAATCCACATGGTTGCAACGGCAGCAGCAATAGATGATAGACCGAGTTGTTTTCGGTTTCCAAGGGGCAATGGGATTGGAGTTGATCTTCCTCTTAACTTTAAAGGAACTCCAATTGAGGTTAGCATGAAATAAACCAACTCTTTAAGCACTAAGGAGAGTACAAAATACTGCCACAAAGTAAAATGTAACATGTTTTTTTGTTTTGTTGAATAGATTGGTAAGGGGAGAATACTGGTGGAAGGCACTAGAGTTGCTCTATTGGGGTATGGTTCAATAGTTCAACAATGTGTTGGAGCTTCAGAATTGTTGAAAACAAGAGGCATTGCCCCAACAGTGGCAGATGCTAGATTTTGCAAACCTTTGGACACTCAACTTATAAGGCAACTGGCAAAAGAACATGAAATTCTGATTACTGTGGAGGAAGGCTCCATTGGAGGCTTTGGTTCTCATGTATCCTATTTCCTTAGCTTAACTGGAATTTTAGATGAGCATCGTCTCAAGGTAACTACACAGAATAGTCTCATTCTATTTTATCAATTTAGGCTCCATTTGGTAATCATTTCATTTTTAGTATTATGCTTTCAGAAATTAAGCTTATTTCCTCCCCCATTTCTTACATTGATCTTTCTTAAGTATAATGATTGAATTCTTAGACAAATTCCAAAAACAAAAGTACCTTTTGAAAAGAAACCTTTTTTAGTTTTCAAAATTTTGTGCTTTGTTTTTTAAACTATTAGTAAAAAGTAGAAAACAAAGTAAGAAATTTGCAGGTGGAAGTAGTGACTATAGACTTAATTTAAAAAATAAAATAAAATAAAATAAAATGGTTATTAAATGGGGCCTTGATTATCATAATTTAACTCATCAGAGATTTCTTGTTCATTGCACTTTTAGCTGAGAAGTATGGTTCTTCCCGATCGATACATTGACCATGGATCGCCACGAGACCAAATCGAAGAAGCAGGACTATCATCTAAACACATAGCTGCAACAATCCTAACTCTTTTGGGCAGATCTAAAGAAGCTCTTTCATTCCAAGTTTCTACACCTATGAAGTGAAGTTCTAAGTAGGAAGCTATATATGTATCTACAAAATCATATGGATATGTTATTCATATGAAGCAAGAGAACTTTTATCGGGATCCAGATGTTAGTACTAGTGAGATAGGAAAAATTGTCATGGATGACACTGTATGGAACTCATCAATGATAATATAAACCTAGGATCCTGATTAGGTGAATAATTTCCAACACAGAACAAAAGAATTTTAAATCATAGCAGAATTGCTATCAACACATATAGCTGCAATGGTCCTAACAATTACTTTTTAATGTTAATATTAAAGACAATCCTATCAATTAGTTTCTTTAGCAAAAAATTCAAAGTATTAGTAGGAAGCTTTGAATCTTTACGATATAAGAAAGAAAAATGAGTATCTTTAGAGACATGTATGAAATTTGTCTTCATTTACAAAATTAATAACATTGTGAGTTTTAACTTTTTATATATAGAGAGTTTAATATGTGTGGTGAGAATTCAAACTCACCTCTTGGTTAAGTGTACATGCCTAAATGAACTATATTCAGGTTGGTATCTAGACGAAGAAAATAATAAACTTTCACGTGATGGTAACTAGCCTCTAAAATAACCATCATATTTATATTGCCGGAGAAAAGGACCTCCTTCAACCAAGAGCCAAACCATATATCCCAGTAGAAAAATGAACCATGTAGTGCAACTTGTCTTGAACATAAAAAATAATCCTCCAACACTAAGACGAAGAACTAAAGGGGCAAACCACATCCAGAAACTTTGACTATATAAAATATAGGCTTCTACTCAAGCGACTCGTAATAAGCCCAAACAGATTAGGATAAGTCATAATAACTTCATGAGGATAAAAAAAATTTAAAAAAGAAATATGTAAGTCTTCAAGTTCTCTTTCTCGTGATTCGACAATGCAACCTTGACCTTCCCACACCATCCAACTACTCTTCTAACGATAGGAACAAAATAAGAAATCTAATTTGTGAACAATCTACACCAAAAGCAAAAAAATACTGGCAAGATAGACTTGAAAATTTGAAGAATACGACAACTAAGTTGTAACCGGGGAGTGGAAAAAATCTTAATTGGCCAACTTCTTACACGGGTAGTTACTCTTTCCAAAAGAGGTAAGTAATCAACATACAAGAGTTGACTTGAAATAAGAGGCAGATTAAGATAACATACAAAAAGGAGTAGCACCAAAGGGAACATCATAAATGCTGAGAAGCCCTCAAACTCCACTAAGGGTCATGTCAGTACAAAACATCAAACTCTCAAGTCATACTTGAAGGGAATTGAATCCCGGTGGAAGTATGAGATCGTTTTCTTTGATGTCTTGAAACAATTAAAAACAAGTAAACAAGAAAAAGGTTAAGGACCATCTTGCTGTCATGTGACTGCAACAAAACTCCTCTTGAAACTGGTAGTCTTATTCTTAGATTCTTTAAATTCCTCGAGGTCTTTGTTGTTATGATTTTGGCAAGGATCCAGCTTGTAGGAACCATTTCTTGAAAGAATAGAGAGAACAAGGAAGAAGAATTTTCTTAGAACTTTTCTAAGAAAATTGAGAGAATTTCTAGAGGGAGAGTGTCAAAGTAATCGTGGAGATTATTCTTATAGAGAGTATATTCTATGAGGGCTCCTATGGGCTCTGTTTAATGGGCTACTCCTAATCCTATTGGATTAACCATTCTACTAATAACTAATATTAAAAAATATCTACTCAAATAATATCTCATATTAAATGGTTTAAAATATTTAAATTGTATTTAAATATTTACTCTTTACAAGTTTTAATTATCTACTGATAACTAATATTAAAAGATAATTATTCATTTTAATATCTCATATTAACTGAATTTAAATATTTATTCTTAGCATTATCTCTGTAATTCAATTCTCTTTCAAATTAATAATTAATTATTTAAATTATACTCAAATAAATCAATTCTCTCAACATCTATTTAATTCGAATCTCATTCAAATCAAATAATTTATTTATTTATATGGATCTCATCCAAATAAATAATTAATTATTTGAATCATATTCAAACAAATTAATTCTTCATGTTATAAAGTTATGATTTGAATCTTATTCAAATAAACTTTATAATAAATCATTAATTAATTTTATTCAATACAATTTTTATTTTCCTTTATGAATTTGAACCTTTCAAATTTTCTTTCAACAAATTTGATCCTTGTTGATTTGTGGCGAGCTAGCAAGAGGATCTTATGGACCTACAGATTATTAGGTCCAATGATTCAAGATTAATTAACTAAACTCTCTAATTAAATTAGCCTTCATTCATTAACTTCATGGCAAACCACTATAGACTCATAGTTAAACTCTTATGCACTGTAGGACAAGTTGTATCTATAGATATAATCAATATAAGCAAGTCGATCCTTCATGAGTTGTTCATAATTACAGCTAGGCCAAATTGTCCATTTCACCTCTGTAACTACATCTTTTCCTTAAGTCCCAGTAATTTCTCTAACGAACAATTTGTTTATGGTCCAACCATAAACTAAGTCTCCCTCGGGGTAATGAGAGGGGGGATCTCTTGCGCTAATGCTAGTGGGGACTCTAAATAAAATAGGGCATATTATACATCCTATGATATCTATCACTTGCCCTAAGTAAGGTGATGTATATCTTGTAGATCTAGACTCTCTAGATGACTCTCAAACACTTTAGCCGTAAGAGTCCTTGTAAATGGATCAACACAGTTGTCTTCAGATGCAATTTTAGTGACTACTACACCACCCCTCTGTACTATTTCTTTAATCAAGTGATACTTTCTCTCTATATGCTTTCATTTTTTATGGCTTCTAGGTTCTTTAGAGTTAGCCACAACACCACTGTTATCACAATAAAGTTTGATAGGCAGGTTCATATTTGGAACAACTTCCAAATCTGACAAGAACTTTTTGAGTCAAACAACTTCTTCAGTTGCTGTTGGGATTTATGTCTTAAAGTCTTGTAATTTATTAGTTGATTAATTTAATTATTAATTATGTAATATTAACTTTCACTAATTGAAAAAAATTCAAGGTTATTGCATGAAGTCTTAAACATGTATGTAGTTGACATACGGGTGGATTATGTTCAAGAAATAACATAAAAGGTCTATAGTATATGGATAAAGTTGGGTCCATTATCCTTGTGACACTATGAATACGACCCACTTTATAATAGTTACAAATGTTTTGATCGATACCATTAATATGGAGATATGTGAGTGAGGATATCTTATACAAAGAGTTTGTATAAGACCGGACCATAAAATATTTAAATTACTCTTTATAAATCTATTCATTGATGAGATTAATATTTCATAGGATGATCATGTGCGACTCAATCTTAATCCTGAGTCATTTATGAACTTCTGTTTGTAAGGTCAGTCTTTGATTTGCATGGGTGAGATGGACCCAAGTTGCCAACTCAATAAGTCTACAATTTTGGGAAGTTGACTAAATGGGGAGTTGGGAACATAACTTTGCAATATGTAATTCACTCCATCCCACATAGGGTGAGTAGATGAGTAGTTCCCTTAAGTGCTATTTTTGGGTATTAAACAAGGAGTCTCACCCTCTCACTGGCCCGAGAGGGACTTAGCTTATGATTGGTCCATAACTAAATTGTTTATTAGAGGAATCGATGATACTTAAGAAAAATAGGTAATTAATTTTGACCTAGATATAATTATGAGCAACTCGTGAGGATGAACTTTCTTAGGTTAATTATATCCATGGACACAACTTATCATACAGTGCATAAGAGTTCAACTATGTTCTATATAATGATTTGCCCTATAGTTAATGAATGAAGGTTAATTTAATTAAAGAGTTTAATTAATTAATCATGGATCATTGAAGCTTATAATCTTTAGGTCCATAAGGTTCTTTTGCTAGCTCACCCCAGACCAACAAGGATAAACTATGTTAAAAGAGAAATTTGAAATGTTGAAATTTATGAGGGAAAATATTAATTATATTGGATATAATTTATTACAAAATTTATTTGAATGAGATTCAAAATTATAATTTTATAATATAGAGATTATGCCTAGGGGAAGGAGATTCAATTCTAGAAGAGTCCATGGCGTACAAACAATGACCGACAGATAGTCAGAAACATTTAATGACACACAAAATATGACAAAAGTAGCACTTGTATCGAAACCTCTCGGTTCTACACTCCAAATCTCGATTTTCACTTTTGTTCTGAGTCTTTATCAGAGAAAAAAAAATTCCATAAGTGAAACAGACTAAAAAGACTCGATTTACAAACAATTTGTCCAAAATAGTGGGTTCAAACAATGATCATCTCATCATTAAATTGTAAATTTATAATGCCAAAAACAAAAAAACATCTATTATGCAAACCTCAATCTTTTCTTTACCAAATAATTGAATCATAAACAACGGTAAACGATAAAAAATCCGACAATCTAACATGAAATTCATGCTCTAATACCACTTGATAGCATAAATACTTTAAATCTATATCTAAATTGACAAGAAAATATACTTACCAGATTCCGTTGAAAGATAGATGATGGCTCTAAAGTAGCTATTGTATTCCTCAACTAAAACTTCGAATGCCCTTAATTTGATCTCTCTCTATATTGGATTCAAGAAAGACTGAAGACTATTATTTTGATATGTTGGGGATCATAGACCTAAAATCTCTTTATATACTAGTTCAATTAATGTTCCCATTAAACCCTAATTAACTAGAAATGAGCTTCTACCCATTAAGTTCATACTCAGTTAGGAATTTAGTGTCTTAATTAATTAGATCACATAATATGGCCTAATCTAATAAAATAACCCAATGTGATAAATTATTAATCCATATATATAGCCCATACTTTAATTAAACGTATTATTATTTAAGTATATCTAATATATTTTCTTGAAACTTAATTAATTATTGAAACTCCAAGATTAAGCATGTTGAAAGAATTTGTGTTGGTATATGGGATGGAACCTTCACTCTTGCAGTTAACCATTCGAGATGAGTAATTACCAATGTATTCATCTATTGGGCTTTCGTAAATAACAATAATCAAATTAAAATAGTGTACAATCTTGTATTTATTGTTGGCAATTTGAATGTTTTAATTCATTTGGTCTCTAGATAATGATTGTTGAAAGTAATAAATTTGAAAAAGAAAACTAAAAAATAAAGAAAAAGGAAAGAATAAAGCACGAGTATGATAGTGATTTGTGTGGAGATGGGAAAATTTGTGCCATTAAGATAAAAGGCACATTGATATTAAAAATCATTACTAAAAAATTGACTCACTAAATTGAGGATAAAACTCAATCGCACCAATTTCATCAATTTTTATATATCAAATTGAAATTGCAACATTCTTTCTTAAGGAAATTAAGGAAATTTTTTACTTTAATAGCTAACTTTAAAAGAGACATGTAATAAACAAAGAACAACAATAAAATTCTAAACGAAAAGGATTTGTTCGAATTAAAAAATAAACATTAAATTATGTTAAAAAAATCATCAATAGAATTAGGGAAATTATAATGATCGACAAAACTAGTTAGAGAAATTAGAAATGCAAATTGGGCTTTTTAGATTTTGCTCAAATAACAAAAAATCAAACCTTCCTTTTAATTTTTTTTCGTATTCCTATTTTACCGTCAAAAGTATTTCCCCCTCACGCACACCTTAAACCTTAAACCCTCTTCTCAACCGTCTCTCTCGCTCTCACTGTTCTTCTTGATTTTATTCATGTCTCTCCCTACCAAATGCTCTGTGCTACCGCCACTGCCAACACCATCGTCACCAGCTGCGTTGTCTCTTCTTCACCCACTTTCAACCCCTCCTCCATCTCTTTCCCTCCTACAAAGAAAACCAAATCCCAACCACTTGCCCCCAACAAGAACGGCCTCCACCACCACGACCACCCTTCTTCCAACATTACTCCTAATGACGCTGGTTTTCAAGTGGTGGTGACCAATCTCAATTCAACAGAGAATTGTTAAAAGGTATGCAAGGTAGGGCTTCTTCCTTTGTATAATTAGTCATTCTGGGAATTTCATGCAATAATCGATATTACTTTTTATTCCAATACAAAATTGTTTTGTTTTCAAATGTCAATTTGAATAAATGAAATGGTTATGTGTTTTGGCTCTCATTGTGCCTTAGGGTTTTCATCCATTTCACTTTGACCTTATTTTGTTTATTTTCTATATAAAATCAAGTTGATGGTTAATGTTTTATTATTTGAACTTGTTTGTTATGCATGCGGTTTAGCAAATGCAATTTAGCATAAAGTTTTTAAGAGCGATCTCATTAAGGAATTTGGACCAGTTGAAAACGGGCATGATCTAGATCACTTTGCATGTATTTTCTATGCTATCCATCCATACTTCATCAATGTCATTGAGTGTATTAGAATTGGTGTCAATAAAGGTTTAGTTGGTAGTGACGAAAGTCACCTTGATTCTGTGTTAATGCAAGAGACGGACCAGATTGAACTAAAGGAAAGTTCTATTATTGAAATAACCTGTTTATGCGCGTTTAAGGTTTACCTGATTTAATTATATCAGGTACACATACATAGTCCAAGTGGGAGATTGTTAGATGTATTTAAATAATAATACGTTTAATTAAAGTATGGGCTATGTATGTGGATTAATAATTTATCACATTGGTTATTTTATTATATTGGACCTTATTATGTGATCTAATTAATTAAGGCCTTAGATTCCTAATTGAGTATGAACATAATGGGTAGAAACTCATTCTTAGTTAATTAAGGTTTAATGGGAACCTAAATATACTATTCTATAAAGAGATTTTAGGGTTATGGTCCCCAACATATCAAAACAATATAGCCCTCAGTCTTTCTTGAATCTCATTTAAAGAGAGATCCCACTAAGGGGATTTAGAATTTTAGTTGAGGAAGACAATAGTTACTTTAAAGCCATTATCAATCTTTCAATGGATTCCGGTACGTATATTCTTGAAAATTTATCATGAATAATTCTAGGGTTAATCTATTTGATATATATTTAAAGTATTTATGTTAACAAAAGAATGGGCACCTTGTTGATATAAGGAGTAATTATTAATTCTTTTAAGCTTTACTTAACCAACTTCCGTATCATTTTGATCACTCTCATTCAGATAGGATTCATAATCTAAATTTGACAATGTGATAAATTATAATCTAAATCTAAATTTGACATGTGATGGCCCTAGTAAGTCCTCTGCATCTATCTCCTATGACCTAGTCATTCAACTTCTCCTAAATTGCAAGCTTATGAGAGAAAAGAGAGTTCCTATTCATACCAAATGTGAGTCTATTTTTCAGTGTTTTGTCTTCATTCGCATGCTTCCTAGAAATTTTTTTTTTTTGAGGGTCACCCACTTAAGATTGCTAGCTCCAAGTCAATCGAATTTAACTTTAGAATCCTTATGTTGGATTAAAAAAGAGATATACCTCGATAATATAGGTAATAACTATCAAATTTTTCAAACGTTTCTCTAAAGGGTTATACTTACATAACCTAAAGACATCTCATTTGGATGGGCTCGTAATAAATGGAAGGGTTAGTACATTATAACATGATTTTTTTAATAAACAGAAACTCTACATATTTGTAATTAATGAGCCAATAGAGATTTAGGGTTAGAGTCAAAGTCAAGAAGACCCACATAAATGTACAACGAAAAGACCGTAGAATTTAAAACAGTAAATGTCGTGCATGGACTTCTATATCATATAGTCAAAGTCTATGTCCATTTGACTTTGAATATTCAAAATCTTCTGATCAATATTTATCCCCATATTAAAAACAAAATCTCATTTTTTTAATATCTTTCATCAATATTTAATACCCATGCATTGATCCAAAAAGAGGTTAATATCGAATAGCAGAACGTGCAATTAGAACATAAGAGATTATTTAAAACTATTTTGATTTTTGAAGAAGAAAGAAGCCCTTAATGCCTGGTATTTTGTTTTTCAAATGTATTACAATTGCAAGAATTTGAATGATAATAAGAATTATAAGATTCGAGTGTCCATTAATAACCTGTTTCTTAGTACAATTGGATAGAAAAAATCGAACTACAAACCTCGTAATTGCAAACACATTCGTATGCCAATTGAAATGAAATGATATAGAAGAGAGGATCTTTTCAAACCTCTTTCATTAGTTCGAGAATCAAGATGAAGACTGCAAAGCTGTTTTACAAAGTGATGACATTCCAGATTTGAGGACGAATCCTTTGAAGAGGAGAAAGATGATATGGATCATGAGCATAGAGTTCCCATTAATAAATCTGATAGTTGTCCTTAATGTAATTTTCAACTTTTAAATGTTAGTTTTAAGTTTAAATAATTGAGAATAGGGGTTACCCAGCTAGTCAATCGTGGCCATAACCTTTTCTAGTTGATTCCTGCACATATGAAGGGTTAGGGGTTACTTTTAAGTGGTGGCTATAGAAACAGACGATAATGGAATGTGAAAAAATCATATTATGAAGTTGAATGAAAAAATCATAGTTGTCCTTTACTAGTTTAATTTTAGCTAAAGATTTTTATACATGGACGCCAATGCTAGATATTATTCTCTTCCCATCATTTCTATCATTAGGTTGTTGGATGAAGTGGCTAATACTTTTGTCGTAGAACTTAGTGATTAAGTTCTTTAAAGCTCAACTTGTTAACTTCACTCTATTTGTTCCATTTGCTGAAGCTGGTTGAAGACTATCGTAAATTATGCTCTTTTTTCCCCTCATCTTTCTAAATTCAAGATCATGTTTAGAGGTGTTCGTGGGTTAAGTTGGGTTAGGTTTAAGTACTTTTTAAACTTAATCCAATTGTTCAAGTTGTAAAGTTATTCAATTCAAATAACCTTTATTAAAAAATGAATCCAACCCAACCCAACCATATAACATATATGTTGGGTTGATTCGGGTTACTTGGGTTATTTATTTAAAATTTTATTCTAAAGTTAAATAAAATTTTATATGTAAAAACTTTATTTTATTATTTTCATATATTAAATTAAGATTAACAACTCAATTTCAATTTATATTAGGAAAAAAAATTCTTTCTAAAATGCTTAAATTTATTTTTAGGATTTGCTAGAGTATATAAAAAAAATTATGAAATTAAATAGAATGTAATATATATATATATATATCATGAGTAAAAGACATATGGATTGGGTTGTTTTAGGAGAACCCACGAACCAATCCAACCCAAAAGAATTTCATTTATTTCAAATCCAAATGAGTTTATAACCAAATTCAAACCATACTTAAGGGTTGGGTTGATCGGGTTTTTCGGGCTATCAAGTTTTTTGAACACCCCTAAATATGTTAATGATGGTGATTATTTTCCATTAACTATTGGAACATCTTTTACATTCCTTTATTACTTTTTAATTATAACAAGTGAAAGTATTGAGATTTGAACATTCAACCTCTAAGGAGGTAGTACAAGCCACAATAAGAAATCACCCCTTTTTCGACACTCAAAATCATCAAAAAATGGTAAAAAATGCATCGGAAGATCCATTTCCGATGACATACCGGTCGTCGAGAGTTGGGTCGGGAGATGTGCGTCGGGAGTTCAACACGTACCATCAGGAGTTTGAAGAAACTCTGGACGCTTAATATACGACATCAAGAGTTCTACACTTGATGAGGGGAAATTAGAAGTCAAATTATTCAACAACTAAAATCCCTTGGACGCAACATGCGATGCATGTTCTTAAGATATGCGTTGGAATGATAATGCGTTAATGAATGTATACGATGACCATGCATCCTGTCACAAGTTTTCTTGCGTTCACGCCAAGTATAACGCGAATGCAAGTTTCTCGGGTGATCCGAGGTCGAACTCAGAGACTTGTAGCAAAATGAATGCGGTAATGTGCATGCGGCGGTTTAAATAAAAGAATGGATGGGAAGTTAACCCTACTTCTACTCCTATCTAACAGACAACGCAATGAGAATATGCATGAGAGGTAGAGACACGACAACTCTTGACATGAAAACAATTAAATGGGAAAATAGATAAAATGCAGAGATGTCTTCATTGCAACCCTTAAGAGTGACTGCAAGGGCAACTTTAGTTAACGCAAGCCATGCGATCATGCTACACACACTAAAAGCCTAAATCTAGGACGTATGCGGTGTGTATGCATAAATGTCGAGATGATCGCATACCGCCACCATATCCTACTTCCGGGACGCAGCCATTGTCCTTTCCGTAGGGTGCATATGTTGTGTAATAACAAACAGAGCTTATTCCTAAGTCTCCATTATTGCTTATGCAAACCTAATCTAGCCCTCTCGAGTATCGATTCTAACCTAGCTCTCTCAAGTCTTAGGTTCTTTCTTTAGACCATCTCTCGAACAGCTCTAAAGATGTGATGGGCGCATACAAAAGACAAGGTAACCACATGAACTTTGTTGACATAAGATTATTCCTATCTCTAGTGAATAATGACTTAGATTGCTTAATGCGACCAACCACTTACCCTCTCGGGTAGTTAGTTGTTGCTGACTTTACTCATAGACAAGCATTTCGTTAGCCTATAGACAGGTGTTGCCATAACTTCACACTAAGCAAATAAGGTTACTCTCACACTCACGCAACGCACACCTCTCGGTGTGTTGCTACATGCTTCATATCCCTAATCCATATGACTAAGTATGCGATACCCGAGCAATCTCACTAAGTGTTGCAATGAAAGTAAAGATACTAAGAAAAGAAGATGGAGATGGAGTCGAAGGAAACAGAAAAATGCATTAATAACAAATTGTATTAATTCCTTAATCACAAAATTTCATACAATACAATATAAGAAAAGAAAGGCAAATGAAATGACCGGCTGGAAGTAAAGACTTGCTTCCAACGGATGTGCGTCAAGGTTGTCGGTGGTGCCATGGATGGGCGGTGGAGCTGACTCTCTCGAGATCTAGCTCCTGTCGAAGGCTCCGGTCATCACTCGGAATGGATGAAGGAGGTGAAGAACTCTCAAAAGTCTTCTCACGCATTTTGTCTGGATCGCAGGGAAAACCCTGAGTTGCAGGGGTAATCCCCGGACAAGTTGAATTTTTGCTCATCGGCTTCTATTTATAGAGTTTGGATCGCCGACAGCATTAATGGACTGCTTTGAGTCTGACATTCGGCGCGTTAGTTCTTTTTTGAACCTCTGCAGCTAACAGCGTGGTAGGTGAAATGTCAACATCAACTTTTGATTTTCTCAAGGTAGATGCTTTGATGCGTTTATTCCACCAACCTTGCATTGATCCCATTAGTATGCGTTATAGCGTAGTCGAAATCATTTAGTTACCGCATTCTTTTAATACTGCAACTCTACATGATGACCGCAATCGCTTGACGAGCGCAACTCCCATGCGATGGACGCATACGACTGATTACCGCAACATCCCTGCATTGATCGACGCGTTTGCCTTTGCGATGGAGATTTTCCTCGCATGCGATCGTCTATGCGGTGGTCCGATTTTCATGTTTGCATCCACTTCCTGTTTTAGCTACAAAAATAGAACATTGAATGCATAATAACGCATAATAACAAGTTAGCCGAGATTCATCATGCTGAACAACGCAAGCTCACTTTTCTCATGGATTCCTAGTACAATCGCCGCATATTCTGCTTAACAACCTTTATAATTCTAAGTAAAAGGCCTAAGATGACATGCATTTCTGCATGTCATCACACTCCCAAACTTAAAATCATGCTTGTCCTCAAGCATGCACTATACTCAAGAAATTTTAACTCACTTTCATGCTTTCCTTTGCAATGACCAGCTTCTCAGAATATAATTTCCTAATACCTCTGACCATCGCCGCAATGCTCTCCTCCACTTTGGCTGCTTCTTCAAAAAAATCTTTTCTAAGTTTAAATTCGACAAGCCTTTGCTCAAAACTTTTTATTCATTCACTGCAACTTTGTGTTTAGCTTTTGAGAATTCGTTCGTTCAAAACAGTTCAAAAATTTGCGATGACTTATTCAAAAGCGGTGTTGAACCTGGTTACGCCCTTCGTTTTGGCTTACTCCCACGTGTGTCATGCAGGCATCCAACTTCGGTTGCGTTCCATATTCAACTAAATCTTGTCTCGTTTGATTTGGCTTGTGCCCGACAGAGGAGTTGCACTTATATGTTGATCTTGGCGACTTGCCTTTGTTTTGGCTTGCCCCTACGTGTGTCATGTGGACATCCAACTTTGAGCAAGTGCCTTTCACAGCTTAACTCTTATCAACATGGGTTTTCCTATTGCGTTGAAAGTGGAGTTATTATTAAAAAAAAAATCACTTCATTTTTTTTCAAATGATCGCAATGCAATGAACGCAATTCTCCGAGACCACTGCCACCCTCAAACTTAGAGGTTGGCAGCGTTCTCAACGCAAAGCTAAAAACAAAATTACAAGAATGCGATAATAAATGTTTGAACAAAGATTTGCACAAAATAAAACTTAAGACTTTCAAAATTTGAAAAAGCTAATAAAAGTAAAGAATGCCTTGCGTTGATTAGTTAGAAGATGCGGTGAATTATACATACCATCATAGAAACATCGCAAAGCAACGCAATCGGGAAAGAAATAATTTCAAAAGGATAAGGCATACAAGGTAACAGGAAAAGACCTTAGGCAGAACAACGCATGCGATCATGCGTTTGAATTCACTCGATAGAAGCCATGCGTTAAAGGATGAAAAGAATTCTTACATTGAATTGCGAACCGAGGAGACTTACTGTTGCACCTGCAAGGAACAATCGCACCACAACCAAGGAAGCAACCATATATCCAAAATAACAATAAAATAAAAATAACCTAACTAAGAAAGCAAAGTAAAGATAGAGTAGAAGACGTCCTTAGAAAAATTGGAATGTTGTCACTGCAAGGAGTCTTCCATGCAAGAGATTACTCTCAACTGCTTGGGCCAAGTTGCCTTGACCACTGGAACTTCCGGCAATCGTTGGGCGCATGCGGCCGTCATGTGCTTAGAATTACCTTCAGCTCTTTTGCGACTGATTACCCTTCTACCTTGGGGTCAATACTAGCTTTCAGCGCATCGCCTACACTTCAATATTGTTTGCAACCTGGTCGCACAAGCTACAATACTCCCAAGATAAAAAGTTTGCTCATAGAGACACAAAACTTAACAAACATTTAGCTGCCAAGTCCCCGACAACGGCCCAAAAACTTGATGATGGGAAATTAGAAGTCAAATTATTCAACAACTAAAATCCCTTGGAAGCAACATGTGATGCATGTTCTTAAGATATGTGTTAATAGTCATGCGTCGATGATTATGCGTTGGAATGATAATGCGTTAATGAATGTATGCGATGACCATGCGTCCTATCATAAGTTTTCTTGCATTCACGCAAAGTATAACACGAACGCAAGTTTCTCGGGTGATCCGAGGTCGAACTTAGAGACTTGTAGCAAAATTAATGCAGTAATGTGCATGCGGTGGTTTAAATAAAAGAATGGATGGGAAGTTAACCCTACTCCTACTCCTATCTAACCGACAACTCTTGACATGAAACAAATGAATGGGAAAATAGATAAAATGTAGAGATATCTTCATTGCAACTGTTAAGATTGACCGCAAGGGCAACCTTAGTTAACGCAAGCCTTGCGATCGTGCTACACATACTAAAAGCCTAAATCTAGGACGTATGCGGTGTGTATGCATAAATGTCGAGATGACCGCATACCGCCACCATATCCTACTTCCTGGACGCAGCCATTGTCCTCTTCGTAGGGTGCATATGTTGTGTAATAACAAACAGAGCTTATTCCTAAGTCTCCATTCTTGCTTATGCAAACCTAATCTAGCCCTCTCGAGCATCGATTCTAACCTAGCTCTCTCAAGTCTTAGGTTCTTTCTTTAGACTCTCTCTCGATCAGCTCTAAAGGTGTGATGGGTGCATACATAAGACAAGGTAACCGCATGAACTTTGCTGACATAAGATTATTCCTATATCTAGTGAACAATGACTTACATTGCTTAATGCAACCAACCACTTACTCTCTCGGACAGTTAGTTGTTGCTGACTTTACTCATAGACAGGCATTACGTTAGCCTATAGACAGGCATTGCTGCAGCTTCACACTAAGCAAATAAGGTTACTCTCACACTCACGCAACGCACACCTCTCGGTGAGTTGCTACATGCTTCATATCCCTAATCCACATGACTAAGTATGCGATACTCGAGCAATCTCACTAAGTGTTGCAATGAAAGTAAAGATGCTAAGCAAAGAAGATGGAGATGGAGTTGAGGGAACAGAGAAATGCATTAATAACAAATTGTATTAATTCCTTAATCACAAAATATCATATAATACAATATAAGAAAAGAAAGGAAAATGAAATGACCGGTTGGAAGCAAAGACTTGCTTCCAGCGGATGTGCGTCAAGGCTATCGGTGGTGCCATGGATGGGTGGTGGAGCTGACTCTCTCGAGATCTAGCTCCGGTCAAAGGCTCTAGATGTCACTCGGAATGGATGTAAGAGGTGAAGAACTCTCAATCGTCTTCTCACGCATTTTGTCTGGATCATAGGGAAAACCCTGAGTTGCAGGGATAATCCTTGGACAAGTTGAATTTCTTCTCAGCGGCTTCTATTTATAGAGCTTGGATCGCCGACAACATTAATGGACTGCTCTAAGTCTGACATTCGGCGCTTTAGTCCTTTTCTGAACCTCTGCAACTAACGGCGTGGTAGGTGAAATGTCAACATCAGCTTTTGATTTTCTCAAGGCAGATGCGTTGATGCGTTCACATCAACCTTGCATTGATCCCATTAGTATGCGTTATCGCGTAGCCGCAATCATTCAGTGACCGCATTTGCTTAATACTGCAACTCTACACGATGACCGCAATCGTTTAACGATCGCAACTCCCATGCGATGGACGCATACAGCTGATTACCACAGCATCCATGCGTTGATCGACGCGTTCGCCTTTGCGATGAGAGTTTCTCCGCATGCGATCGTCTATGCGTTGGTCCGATTTCCGCGTTTATGTCCACTTCCTGGTTTAGCTACAAAAATAGAACATTGAGCGCATAATAATGCATAATAACAGGTTAGTCGAGATTCACCATGTTGAACGACGCAAGCTCACTTTTCTCATGGATTCCTAGCACAATCGTCACATATTTTTCTTAACGACCTTCATAATTCTAAGTAAAAGTCCTAAGATGACATGCATTTCTGCATGTCATTAACACTTCTGACGCATGTATAGACATCGTGGGAAGTTTCTGCAAACTCAGTTGTCTGGAGTTCAATTTCAGTATTTAAAATTGGAATTTAAACTCCTGACGGCTTACCAGCCGTTGGGAGATGGTCATTTTTTTTAAAAAAAATAATTTTATTTTTTTTTAGTTTGATCTGAATAATCTATATAACATTATTAAGCAACTCAAACATATTAACATAAGAAATAAAGCAAACAAAAAAAGTCTATAATATTCTTTATTATCTAATAAAATAAAGAAAAGTTGCAAAATAGTTTACAAAAGAAATATGTCTTCACAAATATATAAAAGAAAAAACATAAAAACAACATCTCGAACATAGCATCTCCAACAACATTCCAACCTCATCTCCAAACAGCTTCCTACAACTAAACAAACACATTCAAATATCATAAACTTCGACAAACAAACAAAAAACTCCAAGTTCAATTCCAAAACAGGTATAACTAATCAAACAAAAAACTCCAAGTTTAACTCCAAAACAAGTATAACAAATTTCAACTCACCCCTCGCAACATTCAAAATTCATAAACACCCACAAACAAACAAAAGACTCCAACTTTCCCTCCAAAAACAAATATAACAAATCTCAACTCATCCTCTACAACATTCAAATTTCATAAACACCCACAAAAAAAAAAAAAAAAAAATCAACTTTCCCACAAAACAAGTATAACCAATCTCAACACACCCCGCACAACACTTAAATTTCACAAACATCCACCAAAAAAAAAAAAAAACTCCAAGTTCAACTCTAAAACATGTATAACCAATCTCAACCCACCCCCCACAATATTCAAATTTCATAAACATCCACAAACACACACAAAAAACTCAAACTTCAACTCCATAACAACTATAACCAATCTCAACCCACCCCTCATAATATTCAAACTTCATAAACATCCAGAAACATACAAAAACTCTAAGTTCAACTAAAAAACATGTATAACGAATCTCAATCCACCCTACACAACATTTAAAATTTTATAAACATCCACAAACACACAAAAAACTCTATGTTCAATTCCAAAATGAGTATAACCAATCTCAACCCACCCCCTACGATATTCAAATTTAATAAACATCCACAAACACACAAAAAACTCCAAGTTCAACTCCAAAATAAGTATAACCAATCTCAACCCACCCCCCACAACATTCAAATTTCATAAACACCCACAAACAAACAAAAAAACTTCAAGTTTAACTCCAAAACAAGTATAACCAATCTCAGGTCACCCCCCACAACATTCAAAAATTCATAAACACCCACAAACAAAAAAAAAACTCCAACTTTCCCTCCAAAAACAAGTATAACCAATCGAAACTCATCCCCTACAACATTCAAATTTCATAAACACCCACAAACAAACTTCATAAACATCTAGAAACACACAAAAACTCCAAGTTCAACTCCAAAACAAGTATAACCAATCTTAACCCACCCCTCACAATATTAAAATTTCATAAACATCCACAAACACATAAAAGACTCCATGTTCAACTCTAAAATGAGTATAACCAATCTCAACCCACTCCCCGCAATATTCAAATTTCATAAACATCCACAAACACACAAAAAACTCCAAATTCAACTCCAAAATGAGTATAACCAATCTCAACCCACCCCCCACAACTTTCAAATTTCATAAACATCCATAAACACACATAAAACTCCAAATTCAACTCCAAAACAAGTATAAGAAATCTCAACCCACCCCCCACAACATTCAAATTTAATAAACATCCACAAAATACACAAAAACTCTAGTTGTTTGGCTACTATAATTGCAGAATAGCCAACAATTCATTATCATATAGCTACTAGTAAGACATAAGTAATTTGCTACCTGCATGATAGCAACATATTAGACAACTGGATAATGAAGTAATCATACCTAATTCGATGACCCTTCTCTCTGTGATCGTATCATATCTTCAATCATTTTTTTCAATTCTTCTATTCGTCTTGCATGATCCCCTCTCATTTGTTTTTTAACGTCTTGAAGTTCCTTCAAATTGGCTTTCAATTCCCTTAGCTCCCTACTTTCTGTTCCTTGAGTATGTGACAAACTTGATGAGCTGCTACCCCTTCTTGATTTAGGTTTAGGGCCCCAACCTAGGCCTTTTCCATGATTGACTCGTCTATCCAAAATCGTCTCACAAATTTTGTCCCTTATTAGTGGTTGGGAATCTTCTGTAGTGGGGTTGAATTGTAATTCTAATGTTTAATTCTGCACATATTAATTAAGTGTATAAGTACGAGTGATTGAACTTATAAATGAAAAACAAAATGAAAATAAAACAAAATTGATTACATGTGCATCCTCAGCTATCTGATTCATGAACTTGCCACTTTTAGACTGTGTTTCTTTAAAAGGTCAACACGTCCTACTTCTCGACCTTGTTTTCCCTGCAGCTTAGATTGAATTTACATGAACAACATTGATCTGCCTACGTGGTCGAACGTTATTTTCTCTCTGTTCTTCCTGTTCGTCTCCAAAATTTCCTACATAAAAAAAAAATAATTAAAAAAATATTCTATAATAATAAATAAAGTAAATGAAACAGGTTGGTACGTGCTTAGTGAGGGTTGGTACGTTTCCTGTAATGTCAACGCAAATATTCTCTGGATTCTTTGAATGAATTTTGCATTTGATGTTCAATAAAATTATTAAGTGGCTGATAGAATAAATGAAGCACGAAATGAGGCTACAAAAGAATTAAGAAATAATTAGTATATATGATATTTATGACAATCTAAAAGAAAAAACTTATAAAGTTACCAACAATTTACTCTTAGCCAATTCTACAAATTCATTTGGAACATCAACAAAAGTATGACATTGTACTGGAAATGCAAATCTGATAGTGACACTAATCACATTACTAAACTGTATCGAATATTAAAAAATCGACTTCTTCTCCCCTTCTTTGATCACGATTGGAATTCTCCCATGTTTTTGGTGAAGGAAATCTGACACTAGGATTTCCATGAGCAGCAGAAGGATTGTTCCAAATTCCATTTGAAATTGAACATAAATAATTACAGTAAATAAACAAAAACTAACAAGTCATGCAACAACTAGAAATTACAACATGCTAAGAAGATGAGATCAAGGGATAAATTATACATACCTTTGAAGACTCATTCTTCAAACTCCCTTATCGAACTCCAAGTGTCCAAGATAGTAATACATGAGCGCTCGAACACAACGACCGCAACACAACATGATCAACAACAAACACGAACCCAGCGAATGGCCTCCAGAACCTCGATATCAATCAAGTTGAGTGAGGACACCACCATAATGGTTACCTTGGTATTCTCGGTGTGAGAGTCCAGGAGTTGTGGGTTTTGTATGAACTTGGTTAGAGGATGAAACTGGAGGAATAACAATCGTGTAGACGATTGAGCAAGTGGAAAATGACAAAGTCTATCGTATAAACGATGTGCTCAATCGTGTAGAAGATGGCAGCCTATCGTATAGACAATGCCATGCAATCGTTTAGCTATGATCAGATGAGTGAATTATCATATAGTGACACTCCACAATCATTTAGTCTCTCTATGAGCTATCTCTTAGTGAAACAATTTCACTTGATAGCCTTGCCGTGAGTTTCTTTCTGAAAGTAGCAACTCTCCTAAATTTAGGAAAACCCTTTTCGTTTTATCTCACATTTACCATAAAACCACCAATAACCTCCCATTCAATTGGTTATTAAAGAAAAAGAGATAATTATCAAATAATTAATATTATTATAAATAAATATGATAACAAACTTACCATATTATATTTATAACCTATAGTTTTAATATTTCATCTGATGAAACATACAAACCATAGTTCTTTTTCTATTTTATGGTACTTAATGTAAATCATATTTACATTAATCCTCCACTTGATATATCTCATACATCACACCAATTATATCATATATAATTGAATTTTCTCTTGTCAATTTGAACATTTCAAATCAACCCCAAGAACTGATTTTCAACTTGAATCCATTGATCTACCAAGAGGACCTTATGGACCTATATCTTGAAGCTTCAACACTACGTGAATAACTGACTAAACTCTTTAGTCATGAGATTCACCATCCGTTAACTGTCGGCCAATCCACTAAAAATCGACAGTTGCACTCTCCTTACCATAGATATATTTTGTGTCCATATCAACCAATCAAAAGGGCGATAACCCTTCATAGATCGCTCATAAGTAAAACTGAGCCAATTTACCCTTTTGCCCTTGTAATTACAACTAACTCCTTAAGTACAACTGACCCCTTTAATGAACATAAGTCATAGTCCTACTATGACTGAATCCTCTCTTTGAAAGAGAGGTTGTGGCCACTATGTTCAAGACCCGGAATCAGCCCTTAAGGGAGCAATCTACCTACTTACCCCTTCTTCAGGGAAGGAGTGCCTTCCATCTTGTATAACTGAGTTCCCAGCTCCCCAAGCAGAAAAGTCCCCAAAAAGGTAGGCTTGTTGAGTTGAAAATCTGGCCACTCTCACCCATACTAATCAAAGGACCACCCTCAAAGGCAGGAGTTCCCAAAACATTCAGGATTAAGGTCATGTCACCTATGGTCATTTTGGGGAGATGTAAGTCTCAAATACCAACGACGTTATATAAAGAGACTATTCATCTCGTGGTCTGGTCTTATAAAAACTCTTTGTGTAGGATACCCCCACTTGAATGTCTCCACATGAATGGTCAGGATCAACCATTTGTAGTAGTTCACAACACTTGTAAACCTCTATAAAGAGGGTTGTATTCGTAGTTTCACCAAGATTAGGTATCACTCCTTAATCCTTATACTACTGACCATTTTAGGTTATCACTTAAGGCATGATCCACTTGTATATCTCATATACATGCTTAAGTTTTCATACAATAACCATGGAACTTTGTTTATTGGATACGAGTAAATAAAAAATAGAATAACTATTATTTTATTCATAATAATGTGTACAATGTTTATAAACTACAAGACTCCGAGAGAATTAGGACACCAATCCCAACATTTGGACGTATTTTTCAAATCGATATTCTGTCAATGCTCACATTTCCTCCGAGTGGATGGAGAGCTACTATCTGAGGAATAAAAATTTAAAACAGTTTAGGATGTATTTCAGTCAACAGAGATGATGTGTACAAATACTAACCTGAAGTGTCGCCCATGAAAGATCCCGTGTTGCATAGATATATCTCTTGCTCCTAGAATTATTCCTTTGCCTCATATTGCCTATTAGGGGTTGACATGGTATCTATACAAACACAAAAAAGGCAAAATAATATAAAATCAATATTATGTATAAATAGAGAAAGAGAATTGAGTAGGTACATGATTAGTCGTCATCATCATCAAAATCAAATTATTCGTCAACACTTGAACTGTTATTGGGAGATAATTGTTCTTCATCATTGTTTATGAAGTCATCATCAACATGTCGAATAATTGGTTGTTCCACAACTATAGGATCAACGTCAACTCTGCATAAAATAACCTCCTTAATGGTTTCATCCACTCGAACTCCATCAATAATTTCTAGTAAATCCAACTGTTCATTTTCAACATCCCCTACTTCTGGTACATCCCATATTTGCTTATTTTGGACTATTTGAACAACTTTTCAATTGTTACCATATTTTATGTCGTTGAGATAAAACACTTGTTGTGCTTGGATAGGAAAGATGAAAGGCTCATCAACATACCAAAAGCGCCATGTGTAGATCGATTTGTATCCTAAATCCACGTGTGTCCTATTAATTTTGTTGTTATCTGTGTCAAATCATCTACACTTGAACATAAAAACATGTCTTCTTTCGCATATTGGAAATCTAATTTCATCTACGACACTGTAGGAATTGTTTTCCACACTTCCATTCCCATTGATCTCCCCGGCCACCAGGACTCCACTATTTTGGGTAGCTCGATAATTGTCACACTCTACAGTGTAAAATCGTATTCCATTAACAATGCATCCATTGTAAGAGTGCACCTTAGACGAAGGTCAAGTGAAAAGAAATCATCAGAGAGATCTTCCCTCTGGCACAGTTGTAGAACCTGATAATTCATTACATGTTAAAAATTACTATCAAAATTGAATCACCTCTCACCTTCCAATACTATGTATACCTGAGATCTGAACCAATCTAAAAATTCATGTTGATGTCTTATATATAAGTCTGAGGCGATTTGAGCTTCACGACGAATTAACCTCAAATGTTGCCTAGAATTGATCATTAGAAAGTTATATCAAAGAATTTATCTTAGAACTTAAAAAATTATAAAAGTTTGAAACGTATTTGCGATAATCTGTTATTTCTTTGCAATTGTTGAGAATGTACTAATGTGCGATACACTTTTCCTTCGCTAAAAGTATTAGTAAAGTTGACGCCCCTAATGATCGTACTCTGTGCATAAATAATTCAAATTCACCAAATATCTCATGATCGGGACTGTTATCATTATTTCGTTCATCTTTATTGAATCTCGTTTCAATCCCACTTAGATTTCACGAACAAAAGTTTCATGCTTCATTTATTACATATGCTTCCATTATAGATCTCTCAAGACGTGCTTTATTCCATATAAATTGTTTTAATGTTCATAAACTTCTTTCAATAGGATACTTCCAACTGTAACTAACCGGACCCACCACTTTGGTTTCATATGGTAGATGAACAGCAAGGTGTACCATTATATCGAAGAAGGCAGGCGGGAATATTTTCTCCAACTTACAAAGTATGACTATGATGTTTGCTTGTAGTCGGTTCAAATCACTTACATGTATTATTTTCTCACATAAATTATGAAAGAATGCACATAATTCAACAATAGCAGTAGACACTTTCTTTGGTAGGTATGCTTGAATACCGATAGGGAGTAGTCTATGAAGCAAAACATGGCAGTCATGTGTTTTCAGCCTCGATATTTTTCCATCTTTATCATTAACACATTGTTATATAATAGACAAGAATCCATCAGGAAATTTCACTGATTTTAAAAACTTACAAAACACAGTTTATTCACTATTAGTTAATGTGTACACTGCATGTAGCTTTACAAATCCATTATCGACCTGTATCAAGTGTAAGTTCTTTCTTATCTTCAAATCTTATAGGTCTAACCGAACATTTGTTGTATCCTTCATTTTTCCTTCAATATTTAACAATGTGCCTACGAAGTTGTCGCATATATTTTTTTCAATATGCATTACATTCAATTTATTTCGTAATAATAGTCCGAACCAATATGGAAGTTGGAAAAAAAATACTTTTCTTAGTCCAGTTCGGAATTCGTTTTCTTTTGTTTTCTTTTATTGTCTTACTTCGATGGATATTTACTATGGACATAAAAGTTCAACATATTTATTTGTTGTATGATCTCTTATCCATTCATTACAACTGGAGGTGGTTTACGTTCAACTTTTCTATCATGTTGCCTACTTCTACGCCAACTATGATTCTCTGGAAGATAACGTCGATGTCCCATGAATGCTATTTTCCCTCTTGTCTCGAAAAACAATTTATCTTCTTTGCAATTGGGAAATGCTTGATAACCTTTTGTACTCCACTCAGATAAGTCATTATACGTAGAGAAGTCATTAATAGTCCACAATAAGGTCACATATAGTTGAAAAAACCCACTAGTAACACAATTATAAGTTTGCACACCAATAGCCCATAATTCTTTCAATTCTTCAATTAACGATTGCAAGTAAACATCAATTTCCTTTCCAAGAGATTTTGGACTAGGTATGAGCAAAGACATGAAAAAGTTTCTCTCCTTCACGAATTTCCAAGGAGGCAAATTATAAGGAATTAGCACCATAGACCATATACTATACGAGCTACTGATATTTTCAAACGAATTAAACCCATTTGAAGCTAATCCTAAATGAACATTTTAGGGATCTAAAGCGAAATGAGGAAATTTACGATCACAATGTTTCCACCCCTCTACATTAGATGGATATTGTAACACATCCTCTGTTTCAACTTGTTTATCTTTATGTCATCTCATGTTCGAAGTACTTTCTTTCGATACAAGCAATCGTTTGAATCTCAGTATCAATGGAAAATGACGTAATACCTTAGGTGGGGTTTTTTTAACCTTGTCATCCTTAACTTGCTACCGAGACTCACCACAAACTGGACATTGTTGTAAATCTGTAAATTTTTTCCAATACAATACACAATCGTATTTGCATGCATGAATAGACTCATAACCTAGGCCTAAGTCATGCAAATTTTGTTTAGCTTCATAAAAGGAAGTAGGTATAGTGGTGTTAGCTGGAAACGCTGCTTTTAACAATTCTAACAACATGTCAAATGATTTGTTACTCCAGTCATTTAGAACTTTGATATGCATTAACTTCATTAAAAAGTTCAAGGACGAAAATTGCAAACAACCAGCATATAGTTCATTATCTGCTTCAACAATTAAATCCTCAAATAAGTTTGTGGTATCTGATTCTTGGCCATTAAAGGACATTTCATCCTCGATCTTTTCTTCATTTGCATCTTCATTTTCAATTGAACTTGTAGATTGTTTATAAGATTCAACATTTCATTTTCTTCAACAACATATTCAACATTTCCTTTTCTTCAACAACATTACACTCTATATTAGTTTCTTCATCATTATGTATTGAATAAGTTGTATGTCTTTCAAAACTTCTAGACAAGTTGACTGGCTCTCTGTGATATACACATTCACAGTATGAGAGGAATATTTCATGTGTTAATAGATGTCACTCCACACCCTATAATGACTCCAACATTGAATTCGTACAATTCTTACATGGGCATCTTGTTCGTCCGGAATCATTGACATGAAACTTTGCCACATCTAAAAATTGGGATACTCCTTCTCTATATTCGACCGAAAACTTATTTCTATGTTTGATCCATTTTTTATTCATCCTTAAAAATAAACCTTTTATGATCCAATTTGTAAGCCAAAACAAATAATAAGCTCTGTTTTGTAGATAATGAATGGTGGTTAAATTTTAGTGGCTTATATGTACTCATAGAAATAAGAATAGAATTGTGAGAGACTTATGGATACGTTTCTCAACTACAAATTATAGAAAACAAAATCAAGAGACGAATGTGATTCATAAAAGTATAACTTTTAGACAATTATCACAAGAATTATGGAACTCCTATTAGAGATAGACCTAATAACAATCAAACATTATCAATCATGTATAAAAAGTAAAAGTTTAATACCATTGATATTAATTTATTGATAAGTTATATTGATAATAAAGTAACATCATGTCTAGTGGAGTAAAGTAACATCAACCCATTTAGAAATAAGAAAAAAAAACCAAGACAAATTAATCTAACATATGATTCTCAAATCATCAAACACTTTTTTTCCCAAGAGATTAAAAATTAAAAATTAAATTAAAAAATATAAATCACAAATCACAACTCTCTCCATTATGAATTCGTAAAAATAAAAACAGAATTCATAATTCATAAAAATTAAAACAGAAATCACAATCTGTAAAAAAGAAAAAAAAATCTATATCTCATCTATGAAAACAAAGAGATTTGAAAATTTTAAAAGGAATAGAGAGATTATCGGAGCAATTTGTGTTGGAAGAAGGTGAGGCATTCGACGGGAAGAGACAGATCAAAGAGTACTTGGAAGACGGCACAGCTGACGGACGATTTTCGACGATGGAACAGTTGATGGATGCCAGACGACGACCTTTAACGGACAAGCAATTCACATCTACCTCTTTTCTTCGATAGACGATTTCGCTTCAACTGCTTCTTTTCTTCGACAGACGAATTCATGCACTGCTAGGTTTAGAAGAAGACTGAACGAATTGGGGATTCTATAAACGAACTCTCGACAATATATACCGCCGGGAGATATAAGGGAACTCCCGACAAATAAAATAGTTCCTCGGGAGTTATGTAAAAACTCTTGACGCTTATGCCTTACCAACTCCCGATGGTCACTTACATAGTCGCAAGAGATCCTCTCTCCCAACAATTAATCTCCCGATGGTTTTTTTAGGCGTCAGGAGAATTTTTTTTTTTTTTTTTTTTTTTTTTTTTTTTATAGTGAGCTTTCTGTCGTTGGTTTGTTGGATTTGTGTTGCAATATGCTTATACAATAGTTTGTTTGTCAGTTTTGTATGTGCTTATAGAATTGGTGAAATTCGGAGAAAAACGTCTTAGATGATTTTGTTATGTAAGGGGCAAAGGAAAAAACTAAATAAATTTATTTTGATCTATTCTCTAATGCCTAATTACTAGCTTGCCAATTGTTTGATATGTTTGGATGTTATTGTGTTGAACAAAAGAATGAATTGTTCTTAGTGTTAACATATGTCATTCATTCTTAGCATTAATTTATTTTGGTAGACTTAAGTTGTTTTAGACAGTAGACTAAGTGAGTGCTTATAACAACTTTTGGTCTAAGAATAATATTAGAGAAGGATGTTTAGACTTACATGAATGTTGTGATTATCATTGACATTGATGCATTGAGTTGAACTCTAAAATATATGTTATATTTTTACTAGGTCTTGCACGAACCCACTGAAGTAGTGAAGGTACCAAGCAAGTGATTGATGTTGAGTTAGTGACAAAACTTGTTGTAATGTAGTTACTTGTGACAACAATTTTATATAGTTCCTTTATAAAAATTTTACCAAGATAAATCAAAATTTTAAACTATTTAAAATTGAAACAATTTTATCTTTATTAAGTAAGAACCTAATCTTATTAGGGAAGCCTGCAATTTTTCTAATCTCATTAGAAAATTATAAAGATAAATTAAAATCAATTTTATCTTGAACTAAGCAAGATCCTAATCCTAATAGGAAAGCATGTAATGTCTCTAATCTCATTAGAAAATTATAAAGATAGTTTAAAATTTTATACTATTTAAAATTAAATAAAGTTATCTTTATCTAAACTTGCAATCTTACTTATTCTTTATTTAATTACCTAATATAACAATTATATTTTGATTAAAGAAGAATTTCTACATGAATCTCTACAATAAATTAAATATAACATTTATATTTAAATAAAAGAAAATCTAAACAAGATGCATCTTAATTATGGATTATCCTAATAATTTAAATATAAAAATTATATTTAATATATGTGAATCTCAACATGCATCTAATTAAATATAGCACTTATATTTAAATAAAATGTAGGATATGCTTAACCTATGGTGGGATTTGAATTTAAATGACATACTTTATGCAACATTCAAAATTTAATTTAAATCATACATCTCAGAAATAATTAAATTAAGAAAACCAAGTTGATGGCTTTTGGTATCCCTAGAACATAAAATAAAATCTAAAACCCTAGGTTTTTTAGAAAATCCAAAAACAATAAGGAAAAAAAACTTCTAACTTTTAGAATTGCTAGAGGGCTGCAATGCCATTTTTCGAATTCTTCTGTTGTTTGTCCAGAGCGTAATGGTGCTCTTGTTGGTTTGCAAAGACATGCAATGGAAGAAAACAAGATCATTAAGCATTCTAATTCCTCGATTTTGACATCAAATTAAGTATGTTCATAGGATATTAAGAGGGTTTCATTACATACCTTTGAAGATCCTCTTCAAACTCGAAGTTTAGCTGCAATATTCTCCAATTCTTTTTGTGGACCACCACTAGAGTTTCCCTACTATTCTCTACGAGTCTTAGATTGAGTTGTGGGACTCAAAACAAGCTTGAACTTAGGGAATTGGAGGAGAGATTTTTTGGTTTTTCAGCTTGTTGAAAAACAACTTCTTCAACCTTCAAAAACTCAGCAATTCAACAATTGTATTAGCGTTTTCACTCAATCAAGAGTGGTTTTATTACATGACTCTCATGCAAACTGATCACTTGAAGTGATTCCAGCTACTCCTTGAATTTGGTGGTGGAGTTATGCATAGGAAGGTGACTAACCTTCTTTCTTGAAAGTGGCAAAATCCCCCATTTGGATTTTCCTATGTTTCAATTTCCCTTTTTGATTTTGAAATTTGATTTTCAAAATCAAAACTTTCTCCAATTTTAATCCTTTAATTAAAATTAAAATTTTATTAGTTTTACAAAAATTAATTCAATAATTAATTTTCTAATAGAATTAATAATTAATTAAACAATTTAATTAATCTTATCAATAATATCAAATATTAAGTTAATTTGTCATCAATTCCATTACTATGAATCTCCATTCATGAAATTAATATTTAAATCATATTTATATATTCATCGATTCTCCAATTACGTTTAATTCCAAAATTAAACATGTAATTATATCACATATAATTACTAATTCCCTTTATTCGAATTTGAACGTTTCAAATCAACTTATCATGCTATTCTAAGGTTAATCCATTTGTGAGCTAGTAGAGAGATCTAATGGACCTACAGATCATGGTTTCCAATGATTCGAGATTAATTGGCTAAACTCTTTACACCGAATTAACCGTCATTCGTTAATTATCGAGTCACTCCATAGTTGCACTCCCCTCACTATAGATATATTGTGTCCACTCAATATAACTATAATTAGTAAGTTAACCTTTCACAGATTGTTCGTAATAACGGTTGGGTCAAAAGGTTATTTTACCCCTGAGATTACATGTTCTTTAAGTTCCACTAATCCTCTGATGAACAATTGGTTTGTGATCCGATCATCAAATCGAGTCCTTCTCGAGCCAATGAGAGGGTGAGGCCCCTTGTTCAAGATCCGGAGTCAGCACTTAAGGGAACAACCTCTCTACTATCCCTAAAAGTGGGTAGGAGTGAATTTCGTCTTGCACCCATGTTCTCAGCTATCTACCCGGAATTACCCCTGAAATGGGAGGCTTATTAAGCTGGCGCTATTGAGCCAACCCTCACCTGTGCCAATCTAAGAATAATTCCGAATAAATAGGAGTTCATAGTTAGCTCAGGATTAAGGTTAAGTTACATAGGTCATCGCTATGAAATAGTCAGTCTTAAACAGTAAACACCATTATAAAGTAAGACTTATTTCTTGGTCTGATTTCATGCAAACTCATTGCACAGGACACCCCCACTCCTCATGTCACGACATGAATGAATCAGGATCACTTCTTTTGTATGACAGTGTTACCATAATAAGACACCTAACCTTATTCATATTATAGATCATTTTGACTATTTACTCGAACCTGATCTACTCTTATGTCTCCATATAAAGTTCAAGTACTCATGTAATAGTCATGAATCTTTTGGTTTATTGGATTTTATTTCTAAAACAAAATAAGTAATTCATATATTCAAGAAAAACTTTATCAATTTACAAAATGAGTTTATTGTTTACAAACCACGAGTTTTAAGACATAAAACCCAACAGCTCTAGGAAAGCATTGCAGCACTGTGCAACCTGTTCGTCAATGTGCATAGGAAGCACTGCAACACTTTTTACCGAACCTGCACCGACCCTTTTCCAATTAAAAATTTTTCATCTATTTTATCAAGTTCTCTTCACAATAACTCTGCCACAAATGACATGGACTTATAGACTCAATTTACAACAAAAGAAAACCCATAAACGTTGGGTTTTACATTGATCTCATCAATAAAATTGAAAATCTAAATGTCAAAAGCCTAAACAGCCAATCCGCAAACCACAATTAAAATTACATACATCTCATACATTAATTTTAAAAGTAACCCACCATTCTTGATTTTTAATTTGAATCAAGAATCAAAGATTGCCTCTGATACCAACTGAAGGGAATTTGAATCTCGCCAGAAGCGTGCGATCACGTTCTTTGATTTCTTGAAAGAATTAAAAGACAAATAATCAAGAGAATGTTAAACAACATACATTTTTCAATCCATAATTGCAGCAAAATCTCCACCTCGAACTAGTAGTCTTCTCATCGTAAATTTTCTTTTCCATGAGATCTTCCTTGTTATGATTTGGCAAGGATCTAGTTTGTTGGAACCGCTTCTTGAAAGAATAGAAAATGGGGAGAAGATTTTTCTTATAACTTTTCAAGAAAATTTAGAGAAATATTAGAGGGAGAGTTTTAGAGTAATCGTAGAGATTATTCTTATAGACAGTGCTCTATGAAGGCTCCCAAGGGCCCTATTTATAGAACTCTATGCTTACTCTTAATCCTATTAGATAAGGCTTTGCGGAGATTTTAATTTAAATATTTAATAATATCTAAATATATATCTACCCAAATAATATCTCATATCAAATAGTTTTAAAATATTTAAATCGAAATATTTATCTCCTGCAGAATCTTTAATTTGAATCTCATCCAAATTAAATAATTAATTATTTGAATCCAATTCAAATTAATGAATTCTTCCTCCAATTATTTAATTCAAATCTTATTTAAATTAAATAACGTAATTATATGGATCTCATCCAATAATTAATTATTTGAATCATATTCAAATAAATTAATTCTCTCATTATCTATTTAATTCGAATCACATTCAAATTAAATTATTTATTTATTTATATGGATCTCATCCAAATAAATAATTAATTATTTGAATAAAATTCAAATAAATTAATTTCTATATTAGAAAATTATAATTTTGAATCTCATTCAAATAAATTTTGTAATGAATTATTTAATAAATTGTATCCGATACAATTAATATTTTTCCTAATAAATTTCAACATTTCAAATTTCTCTTTCAACATAGTTGATCTTTGTTGATCCGTGTTGAGCTAGCAAGAAAAAATTATGGACCTAAAGATTATAAGCTTCAATGATCCAAGATTAATTAGTTAAACTCTTTAATTAAATTAGCCATCATTCATCAACTATAAGGCAAACCATTATAGAACATAGTTGAACTCTTATGCATTGTTGGATAAGTTGTGTCCATGGATATAATCAACATAAAAAAGTCGATCCTTGACGATTAAGAGTAACTGACAACGGATAGAAATGCACGTTATCATAGTGCTAAGTTCTTATACAATGTTGGATTGCGTTGATGAAATATGTTAAATTGTGTCCATTTAGCATAAATTCTATAATATTGCGGTCGCATGTGTTCAGCGCATAGAACTATTGATTTTTGTATTTTTGTGCAGAATATGCTAATGCAATGCAAAAATTGCGATCATAGGAATTCATTGGTCGAGCGCAACTGTACCACAATGCTTTGCGTTGATCGTGCTCGCAAACATTCGCCTGAGAAGAATCGCCGCAACTTGGTCAGCGCAACATGGTGGGCACATCTGGGTGAAAGGCCAATTAAGAGCAATGGGACAGAAAGCTGATGACAGTCGAATCCAAATTAAGTTGACAGCCGATATCGGTCACAAAGTACATTCAGCTTTATCGGTAACAATATTTCGGCGCGTTAATCAGGAATTAAAGTTGTCCCATCTATACAACCGGGAGAGAGAAGTCGCCTTTCACCATAGATGCTCTATAAATACCAAGTGCATGCTTCAGAAAAGGGGTTCACCGTTTTTACAACCAGTTGACGAGTTAACCAATTGCTTTTGTTCATAATTTCCTTTCCATTTTAAGGCGGAGCAAGAGAAAAGTGATGGCATCAGAGATCGCTCAGGACAACTCGAGAGAGAATCTTGGGGCGTAAGAGCAGAGAGCGGGCCGACTCTCGCGAGAACGAGATTACTGTTAGAGCACGATTAGAAACAGTGTAAACACCTAGCAGCAAGAAATTGCTACCAGGCTCTTTATTATACTTGCATTGTTATTTTGTACTTCATCTTCATGCCTATTCAATGGAAGTTCTATTTCTACATCTGCTCAGTCTGTTAATACGCATGAGTAACAAAACTAGTCGAATGGGTTGAGAAGAACTAAGCTAACATGACCTAGGAAGTTCATTGCTTGCGATTGTCTTGTTTTATGCTGTGCAAAATACCCTTTAGAGTTACTCGAGAGAGAGTCTAAAGAAAGAACCTAATGTCTCGAGAGAACTAGGTTAGAATCTGGACTCAAAAGAACAAGATTAGGCTTGCATAAACAAGAGATAGGGACTTAGAGATAAGCTCTGTTTGTCAACTTGCATCGCATGCATCCTAAAGATGGGAATGATATTATGTGGTCACATATTTGTGTGGAAGTCATGTTGTCATCGCATAAATAGAAATAGAGGTTTATGTGTAAACACTGTAAACTTATCGCATATATATCACATGTGTTCTAGCATTAGAAGCCGTGGTATTCGCACCGAGAGGTGGTTTACTGTTGTATGCATGTTGCATGATCACAAGTATGAACACATTCTAGGGAGTGTTAGCCGAAACCTTTCTCAACCCGTTCACCGCTTATTCATCGCATTTCCCATTTACCAACTCTTTTCAAACTCCGCCACATTTGTTATTTATTTTTAATCAACGAAATCAACAAACCAAACACTTTATTTATTTTTCCAGTTACCGCAAAGTTTTCATCAAAATAACCAACGCAATCTATTTTCACAAGTCCCTGTGTTCGACCTTAGACTTACCAGGAAACTTAGAGGAATTTATACTTGAATTTCGCTGGGGAAACATGAGTGCACAACACAATTCCAACAATGCATATCATCTATATTTCCACTTCATAAATACAAGCATCAAGTTTTTGGCGCTGTTCCTGGAGACTTCGGCAAAATAGTTTTTTAACGGTAATTTTTTGTGATTTCTTTGCAGAACTCTCAATCGCTGGCGAATTACGACCCCGAGATTGAGAGGACATTTAGAAGAAGATTGAGAGACCGTCAACAGCAATCACAATTCGATAAAGAAGAGATGGTGGAGCAGCCTGGAGATGGAGCACCAAAAGTTAACAATGTCATGGCGAATCCGATTCTGTTGGCAAACGATTGTAATAGGCCCAACAGAGATTATGCATCGTCAAACCTCTATGATTTCTCTCCCGGAATCATGTGGCCTGTCCTCGATGGAAGCAGATTCGAAATGAAACCGATGATGCTGCAAATGATCCAGACTGTAGGTCAATTCGGAAGAAGGCGTGGCGAGGACCTGCACGCTCACCTCCGAAGTTTTATTGAAATCTACAATACTTTTGTGTTCCTGAACATCTCTGCTGAAGAAGTTCGACTAACATTATTCCCATTTTCTCTCTGTGATCAGGCTAGAAAATGGGTATACTCTCTCGAACCGGGAGAGATCACTTCTTGGGAGCAGGTAGTGGAGAAATTTATGAAGAAGTATTTTCCACCTAGCGAGAATGCAAGACGAAGGAAACTTATTACAAAGTTTGAACAAGACATGGACGAATCGCTCAGCGATGCTTGGGCGAGGTTTAAAAGGTTGGTCCGAGATTGTCCACATAATGCGTTACCAGACTGCCTTCAAATGGAGATTTTCTATCATGGTTTGAATCCCGCTTCGCAGACCGCTACCAATGCGGCAGCCGCTGGTGGTCTGCTTGACAAAACATACAATGAGGTGAAGAATATCCTAGATCGCATCTCTAAGAACCATGAAGACTGGAGAGAGAGTGACCAGAGATTAAGACTTAAAGACTCTGATGCAAACAATGGTGCTATTGTTTCATTACAAAACCAAATGACCGAAATGATGAATTTGAACCTAGGAACGGCGATCAGCAGCCCAACACCACAAGGTGGGCAAATCAAAGCAATCAGTCAAAACACCGTAAGGTGTGCGACTTGCGGTGATGGGCATGCGATGGAAGATTGCCCGTAAAATCCACAATCTGTATACTTTGTGAAAAATAATCCCTTTTCAAACACCTAGAACCCCGAGTGGAAAAACCACCCAAATTTTGTTTGGAAGAATCAACAACAAAATTTTCAACCTGTGGCACAAAAAGAAGGGCCACCAGGATTCTTTCAACGCAACAGCGATCAACTGAGCAATCAAGCAAGTAGCTAACAAAAACCCTCACAATCCTCTTCTTTTGAGAGCCTATTGAAGCAATATATAGAGAAAAACAAGACGGTGCTTCAAAGTCAGGCCACGTCTATCCGCAATCTTGAATTACAGATGGGCCAGATTACAAATGAGCTGAAAAGTAGACCACAAAGGGCGCTGCCAAGTTCAACCGAACTTCCATGCAACTCGAGGGGATCAGGTAAGGAGCAATGTCAGGTTATGACATTGTGTAGTGGGAAGACTGTGGAGGTAGAATAGAAGGAGCTTAGTAGAACATCTTCCATTGCAGCTGAACCTGAGATTGCAGTAACGCAAGAAGAAGAAAGAGAAAATGCAGCAGAAGAACCTGAGGTTGCGTCGACCTCGAAAAAACTGAAATGGGAACCATGAAAGTTCAGTTACCACCTTTTCCTCAAAGACTAAGGAAGAAGAAAAACGAAGAGGTACAGTCCAACGCTTCTTATCTATGTTAAAGCAATTACATGTTAACATTCCTTTCAATGAAGTGATTGAGAAAATGCCTATCTATGCCAAGTTTCTAAAGGATATGGTAACTAAAAAGAGGGGCACTGGAAAATTTTCCACGGTGGCATTAACGCAAAGTTCCAAATCCATAATCCCACCGAAGATGAGCGATCCTGGGGGCTTTACTATTCCTTGCTCCATATGAGAACTCTATATTGGGCAAGCCTTATGTGACTTGGGGGCCAGCATAAATTTGATGCCACTGTCAATTTTTAGACAATTGAATGTGGGGCAACTTGTGCCCACATCAGTGACTCTCCAATTGGCTGACAGATTTTTGGTTCATCCAGAAGGTAAGGTGAAGGATGTGCTAATCACGATTGATAAATTTATTTTGCCAGCTGACTTCATCATTTTAGACTACGAGGCCGAAAAAGATGTGTCTATCATTTTAGGGCGATCTTTTCTATCAACGGCTTATGCTCAAATTGATGTGCACAAGGTAGAAATCACTTTGAGTATAAATAGACAGAAGCTTAAATTTAATATAATTTGTGCCATGAAATTCTCGGATGAAGAAGACCTGCAAGACTCTGATGATGACCTGAATTTGATTGAAAAAGAAAAGTCTACTGAAGAGTGTGAAGAAGAGGATGCCAACGCATCCGTTGTTGCCTGCAATGTGATCGTAGCAAAAACAAACAAAGAAGAAGAGATGATCGCAACGCAAGAAGTAGAGCCAAAAGAAGAACGAAAAACAATGCAACCTTCCCTGGTGGAACCACCAACACTTGAATTGAAAACCCTATCAACCCATTTGAAGGATGCATTTCTAGGGCAGAATGAGAAGCTGCCAGTGATCATTTCCTCTACGCTCAACAAAGAACGGGAGAATGCGTTGATGAGCATACTCAAGAAACATGTGCGAGCAATTGGCTGGATGCTCGCTGACATCAGAGGAATTAGCCCCGCGTACTGCATGCACCACATTCGTCTTGAAGACGACCAAAAAGCAACAATTAAACATCAACGTAGACTCAACCCTGCAATGAAGGAGGTCGTCAAGAACGAGATTATCAAATGACTAGATGCGGGCATTATCTATCCTATAGCAGATAGCACGTGGGTCAGCCCCGTGCAATGTGTGCCGAAGAAGGGTGGAATGACAGTAGTCCCAAATGAGAACAACGAATTAATACCGCAAAGGACATCACTATATGGCGCATAGAACTACCGCAAGTTGAATGCGGCTACAAAGAAAAATCATTTCCTTCTGCCATTCATCGATCAAATGCTAGACAGACTAACAGGGAATGATTTTTACTGCTTCCTGGATGGGTATGGTGGATACAATCAAATCATGATAGCTCCTGAAGATCAAGACAAGACCACATTCACCTGTCCAAATGGAACATTTGCTTTTCGCCGCATGCTATTTGGCCTCTGCAATGCGCGAAGCACGTTCCAAAGGTGCATGATGACGATCTTTTCAGATTATCTCGAAGATTCTGTAGAAATATTTATGGATGACTTCTTCGTTTATGGGAACATCTATGAAGTCTGCTTAGCCAACCTAGAGAGGATTCTGAAGAGATGTGAGGAGATGAATTTGGTGCTCAACTGGAAAAAATGTCATTTCATGGTGAAATAGGGTATAGTGTTGGGACATAAAGTCTCCCGGGATGGGTTGAAGGTGGACAAAGCAAAGATTGACCCAATTGAAAAGCTTCCACCTCCAACCAGCGTAAGGCTGTGCGAAGCTTCTTGGGGCACGCTGGATTTTACAGATGATTCGTCAAAGAAGTTTCTAAGATAGCACGACCACTTAGTGCATTATTAGAGGCGGACAGAAAATTTGAGTTTGACAACAATTGCCTCTACGCATTCAGAGTTTTAAAAAATGCGCTGCTTATCGCACCCGTCTTGATTGTACCGGATTGGACATTGCCATTTGAAATCATGTGCGATGCAAACGGGTATGTGATGAGGGTAGCCTTAGCGCAAAAGAGAAAAACAATTTTGCACACCATCGCATATGCGAGTAAAACTTTAAACCCGACTCAAACAAATTATACCACCACAGAGAAGGAACTCCTGGCTGTGATTTTTGTATTGGAAAAATTTCGGGCATATCTATTGGGAACCAAGGTACTCATCCATACTGATCACTCGGCGATCAAATACTTAATGACAAAGAAGGACGCAAAGCCGAGGTTGATCAGATGGGTTCTTTTCCTTCAAAAACTTGATATCGAAATAATTGACCGGAAAAGGACAGAGAATCAGGTTGCGGATCATTTGTCTAGACTGGAAAATCCTAAAGTTGACTGCAATGAGACTAAGGTGAGTGTTGTGTTCCTGGATGAGCAACTATTCCACATAGAAGAATTGCCCTGGTATGCAGACATTGTCAATTATTTGGTTTATGAAAAATTCCCTGAAGATTACACTTATCATCAATAGAAGAAGCTCAAGAATGAATGCAGACATTATAATTGGGATGAGCCGAATCTGTATAGGGGAGGTGCAGACTAGATTATTTGGTTATGCATACCAAATGCTGCTAAACAACACATATTGTCACAATGCCACGACTCACTATATGGTCGCACTTTGGAGGGCAGCGCACCGCAGCCAAAGTTTTGCAAAGTGGATTCTTTTGGCCTATATTATTCAAGGATGCAGCTGACTACGCAAAGAAATGTGATCGGTGCCAACGAACAGACAAAATTTCATGGAAGAACGCAATGCCTATAAACACTGTCTTGAAGCTGGAATTATTCGATGTGTGGGAGATTGATTTCATGGGACCATTCCCCCCTTCGTATGGTAAACATTATATTTTATTGGCCGGCGATTATGTCTCCAAGTCGGTAGAGGCAATAGCATGCGCCGCAAATGATGCGGCGGTAGTCTCCCAGTTCCTGAAGAAATATATTTTCACTCGTTTGGCACTCCTCGTGCCATCATAAGTGATGAAGGATCCCGCTTTATCAATCACAATATCAAGAAGTTGCTACACAAGTACAATATCCTCCACAAAGTGGCCACCGCATACCATCCGCAAATGAATGATCAGGCTGAAGTGTCCAATCGAGAAATTAAGTTGATACTTGAGAAAGTAGTAAAGCCTTCACGAAAGGACTGGGCAACAAAGCTTGACGATGCGTTGTGGGCATACCGAACCGCATTTAAAACATCCATAGGTATGTCCCCCTATGTGCTGGTATTTGGTAAGGCGTGTCATTTGCCTTTGGAGCTAGAGTGTAAAGGACTATGAGCGGTAAAGAAGTTGAATTGTGATTTGAAGAAGGCAAGGGAAGCACAAAAAATGCAACTGGTCGAGCTAGAAGAATGGAGGAACAATGTATATGAAAATGCGAAGATTTATAAAGAGCGCACCAAGCGCTGGCATGATCAATGCATATGTTGTAAGAACCTCCAAGTCGAGCAAAAAGTCTTGCTTTTCAATTCACATCTGCGACTCTTCCCATGAAAGCTAAAGTCATGTTGGTCCGAACGTTCGTAATTCGACAAGTATTTCTGCATGGCGCAGTGGAATTATCAAATGACGACGGAACCAACATATTCAAAGTCAATGGGCAGCGAGTAAAGGCATAACATGGAGAAGGCTGGCATAGCCAAGTCGACTCCGTGGAACTAAAGAACTTTGAATGAAGAAGGAAGTAGGTGGTCCCTGCGTTATCAAATGATCGCAACTTATCAGGGACGCAAGTTTTGGAAAACCTCAATTCTTCAACTCTTTTCTCCACTACTCGGAATTTTTACTATCTTTTCAATTTTGATCTATCCTTATTTTACTATCACTATCTTTTGTTACAAAAAAAAAATGCGGTAACAAGTTTTATTTTGTTTAAAATAATTTTACCCTCTCTTTGTTTTTCTTGCAACGATCGAGGCGCTGGATTACGGAGATGTTACGCGAAGAAGCACTTATCTTATTCCATCACCGCAATCCAAAGAAGAGAGATCACCGCATAGATGGATGCGTCAATACAATGCGGCGACAGTGCAAAATTTGGGGGTGTACTCTTCCTTATCTTTATTTCCAATTTTTTGCTATCACATTGCATTTTAGTCTTTAAAGTTTTATCATCGCATCCTCTTTAATCACCGCAATCATTTGACATAGATAAATTTAGTGAGTTACCGCATTCCGTTTCTTTGCCAAATATGATTTCAATGATGAAAAATATGCTTCTATTTCTTTCATATATATTAGAGTCAACTTAATCTTAAGATAGTCACCTCCTGAAATATTTCTAGAAGTTAGGGGTTTGCTAGCTTTCTGTCAAACTCTCTTTACAACGCATTCTATGACCATCGTATGACTTATTTTAATCTTTTGGCAATGAGGACATTGCCGCATTTTAAATTTGGGGGTGGGGTATTTATTTCCGACCTTGCTATTCTACAAAATATATATATATATATATATATATATATATATATATATATATATATATCTTCAGAATAACAACTCCACTGTCAACGCAATGGGAAACCCATGTTGATAAGAGTTAAGTTGTGAAAGCACTTACCCATAGTTGGATGTTCGCATGACATACGTGGGAGCAAGCCAAAACGAAAGTAAGTCACCAGGATCAACGCATAAATCAATGACCGTAACTCCACTGCAAAGTTGGTATGAGTTTAGTTTGAGAAAGAGTGCATTGCTCATAGTTGGATGTCCGCATGACACCCATGGGGACAAGCCAAAACGAAGGTAAGGCACTCGGATCGGCGCAAGGTCAGAAAAAAATAGCAATGAAAATTTTTGTGCAAGGATAAATCAGTTGACACCCCGGTGGAAAATTTTCTTTTTGAAATAAATCATGCGATATTCCGAAATTTAGTAAAGTTCTTTTGAAAGTTAAACTTGCAGTCCCTAGGTCTTAGAAATATTTTAAGAAGAGACTTGAATAAGACGTAAGGAAATTCTGGTATATAGGATTTGAGTGAGGTATCCTTGAGAAGTCTAGGAAAAGAACTTTGCAGTTGACTTGCTAAAGAAATCTTTAGCTTATGCTTGAGGACAAGCATTGTTTAAATTTGGGGGTGTGATAACGGGCAGAAATGCATGTTATAATAGTGCTCAGTTCTTAAACAATGTTGGATTGCGTTGATAAAATATGTTAAATTGCGTTCATTAATCATAAATTCTATAATATCGCGGTCGCATGCGTTCAGTGCATTAGAACTATTGATTTTTTTATTTTTGTGCAGAATATGCATTAACGCAATGCAAAGATTGTGATCATAGGAATTCATTGGTCGAGCGCAACTTCACCATAAGGCTTTGCGTTGATCGTGCTCGCAAACATTCGCCCGAGAAGGATCGCCGCAACTTGGTCAGCGCAACATGGTGGGTGCATCTGGGTGAAAGGCCAATTAAGAGCGATGGGACAGAAAGTTGATGACAGTCGAATCCAAATTAAGTTGACAGCCGGTAACGGTTACCAAATACATTCAACTTTATCGGTAACAATCATTCGGCACGTCAATCAGGAATTAAAGTTGTCCTATCTGTACAACTGGGAGAGAAAAGCCGCCTTTCACCATGGATGCTCTATAAATACCAAGTGCATTCTTCAGAAAAGGGGTTAACCGTTTTTACAACCAGTTGACGAGTTAATCAGTTGCTTCTGTTCATAATTTCCATTCCATTTTAAGGCGGAACAAGAGAAGAGTGGTGGCGCCGGAGATCGCTCAGGGCAACTCGAGAGAGAACCTTGGGGCATAAGAGTAGAGAGCGGGCCGACTCTCGCGAGAGCAAGATTATCTTTAGAGCATGAGTAGAAACAATGTAAATGCTTGGTGGGAAGAAATTGCTACCATGCTCTTTATTATACTTGCATTGTTATTTTGTACTTCATCTTCATACCTATTCAATGGAAGTTCTATTTCTACATCTGCTCAGTCTCTTAATACGCATGAGTAGCTAAACTAGTCGAATGGGTTGAGAAGAACTAAGCTAACATGACCTAGGAAGTTCATTGCTTGCGATTGTCTTGTTTTATGCTGTGCAAAATACTCTTTAGAGTTACTTGAGAGATAGTCTAAAGAAAGAACTTAATGTCTCGAGAGAGTTAGGTTAGAATCTGGACTCGAAAGAGCAAGATTAGGCTTGCATAAACAAGAGATAAGGACTTAGAAATAAGCTCTGTTTGTTAACTTGCATCACATGCATCCTAGAGATTGGAATGATAATATGTGGTCGCATATTTGTGTGGACGTCATGTTGTCATCACATAAATAGAAATAGAGGTTTATGTGTAAACCCTGTAGACTTATCGCATATATATCGCATGCGTTCTAGCCTTAGAAGTTGTGGTATTCGCACCGAGAGGTGGTTTACTGTTGTATGCATGTTACATGATCGCAAGCATGAACGCATTCTAGGGAGTGTTAGCCGAAATATTTCTCAACTCGTTCACCATATATTCATCGCATTTTCCATTTACCAACTCTTTTCAAACTCCGCCGCATTTGTTATTTATTTTTAATCAACGCAATCAACAAACCAAACATTTTATTTATTTTCCCAGTTACTGCAAAGTTTTCATTAAAATAACCAACGCAATCTATTTTCACAAGTCCCTGTGTTCGACCCTGGACTTACCAGGAAACTCAGAGGAATTTACACTTGAATTCCGCTGGGAAACTTGAGTGCACAACACAATTCCAACAATGCATATCATCCATAATTCCACTTCATAAATATGAGCATCAAGTAACCCATTAAACAAGACCTTTGGGAGCTCTCATAGAATATACTCTCTACAAAAATAATCTCTACGATTACTCTGAAACTCTTGTTGGCTTTTTGACTCTTAATCTCAAATTAATTAATTTTAATTAATTAATTAATCAATGTTTTGATGATAACAAACTCATATTTTAATTACTGAAAATCTTAGTGTTTTAATATATCCATAGCGTAGAGCTTGGAACAACAATTCCAACATCTCTTGAATCACTCAAATCGGAGCTAAAACGAAGATGATATGACCGAAACAAGTCCATAGAGAAAAGGTGGATGACGTGGCATAACCAGACCATTTGCATGCAGACATGTGGCAGCATATTGGTTGAATGGTGGATCATTAAGAGATTAACATATGATAGATTTTTAATTTTTGGATTGATTTAAAATAAAAAAAATTGAAATTTAAAAGAAATTTAAAAGAAAAATAAATTTAATATTATTTTATGTTTGTGTCTACGGCTAGTTTTTTACACATGGTATATTTTTTTTTTTTTGGATTGACTTTAAAGAGAATAAATTTAAAAAGAAAATGAATTAAAAGGAAAATAAATTTAATATTATTTTATGTTTATGTCTAACGGCTAGTTTTTGACACATGGTGTGTTTTTATTTTTTGGATTAATTTAAAAAAAAAAATGAGTTTCAAAAGAAAAGGAATTTAATATTATATTTTGTTTGTATCTAACGACTAGTTTAGTTTAAAATCTCTACCATTGATTTTTCTTTTCTAAAATCGTGGTCCAAATTAATTGTGGTTTCTAAAAATTTTTCCATCTCTATATAAACCATCTTCCTTTCCAAATTTTAAATAAACAAATTTTACATTTCATAATCCTTCAAAACTCAAAAGTTCCATTGTTGCTCTCTTTAAGTTCCCAATTTTTTTCTTTTCATCTTATTCTTGAGAGAGTGTTTTTGTATTGTGAGGATAAACTTGTTGAGTGCTTGAACTTGTAAATCCACTCTAGTAAGAGTTGTATTGTGTTCTTCAAAAAGTTCAACATTTGTAACGGTTTGATCCTAAACCGTGGAAAGGATCGGGTCTGCTCTTGAACCCGTAAAAGGAGCAGTGGTGTAACAGTTGGGCTCTAATCCGGAAAGAGTCGGAAAGATTTTATTCAAATTTCCAAGAGCCGCTTGGGGAGTGGAGTAGGTCGAGTTTGACCGAATCACTATAAAAATTACGGTGTCTTCTTCTCTAACTCTTTCCTTTTTATTTTTGCAATTAATTTAAGAAATTTATTGTATGTTTTAGTTTATTCTTATTTATTTGCTAAAATTTGATAGAATTAAATTATCACATTTTTTGTCATCTTATTTGTTGCATAATTTGAATTTTTCTTATTATTTATAAAAAAAAAAGTGTATTAATTAGTTTATTTGGGTTAATTTAGAAAAAAAAAGTTTAATTATACCCTATTCACCCCTCTAGGATTGCCATATCGATCCAACAACTCTTTCTTTATAAATTCTCTCAATTTTCTTAGAAAAGTTCTAAGAAAATTCTTTTTCCTTGTTCCCACTATTCTTTCAAGAAGCGGTTCCAACAAGTCGGATCCTTGCCAGAGTCATAGCAAGGAAGACCTTGTGGAATTTGAAAAATATAAGAATGGGACTACCAATTTCAAGATGAGTTTTGTTGTAGTCACGTGTCAACAACGGTATGGTCCTTAACCTTTTTCTTGTTTACTTGTTTTTAATTGTTTTAAGAAATGAAAGAAAGCGATCTCACACTTCCACTAGGATTCAATTCCCTTCAGGTAAGACTTGAGAGTTTTATGTTTTGTACTTACATGACTCGTAGTGAACTTTGAGGGCTTCTGGGCATTTATGAAGTTCCCTTCGGTGCTACTAATTTTGTATGTTATCTTAGTCTGCCTTTATTTCAAGTCGACTCTTGTATGTTGATTACTTACCTTTTTTGGAAAGAGTAACTACTCGTGTAAGAAGTTGGCCAACTAGGATTTTTTCCACTCCTTGATTACAACTTAGTTGTCGTATTCTTCAAAATTTCAAATCTATCTTGCTAGTTCTTTTGTGCTTTTGGTGTAGATTGTTCACAAATTAGATTACTTACTTCGTTCCTATCGTTAGAAGAGCAGTTGGATGGTGTGGGAGGGGTTAAGGTTACACTGTTGAATCACGAAAAAGAGGACTTGGAGACTGACATATTTCTTCTTGAAATGTTGTTGTCCTCATGAAATTATTATGACTTATCCTAATCTGTTCAGGCTTGTTACGAGTCGCTTGAGTGGAGACCTATATTTTACATAGTCGAAGTTTATGGATGTGGTTTGCCCCTTTAGTTCTTCGACTTGGTGTTGGAGAGTTATTTTTCATGTTCGAGACAAGTTGCAATACTTCGTTCGTTTTTCTATTGGGATATATGGTTTGGCCTTTGGTTGAAGGGGATCCTTTTCTTTGACAATGTAGATATGATAGTTATTTTAGATGCTAATTCCCTTCACGTGAAAGTTTCTTATTTTCTTCGCCCAGATACCAACCTGAAGATAGTTCATTTAGGTATATATAGTTTGACCAAGAGGTGAGTTGGAATCTTCACCACACATATTGAACTCTCTATATATAAAAAGTTAAAACTCACAATGTTATTAATTTTGTAAATGAAGACGAATTTCATATATATCACTAAAGATACTCATTTTCCTTTCTTATGTCGTAAAGATTCAAAGCTACCTAATAATACTTTGAATTTTTTGCTGTAGAAACTAATTGATGGGATTGTTTTTAATATTAACATTTAAAAGTAATTGTTAGGACCATCATAGGTATGTGTGCTGATAGTAATCCTGCTGTGATTTAAAATTCTTTTGTTCCGTGTTGGAAATTATTCACCTAATCAGGATCCTAGTGTTATATTATAATTTATGAGTTCCATACAGTGTCATCCATGACAACTTTTTCCTATCTCACTTGTACTAACATCTGGATCCCCATAAATGTTGTCTTGCTTCATATGAATCACATATCCATATGACTTTTTAGATACATAGATAGTTTCCTACTTAGAACTTTACTTCTTTAGATCTTCCCAAAAAGGTTAGGACTGTTGCAGTTATGTTTTCAGATGACAATTCTGCTTCTTCGATCTGGTCTAATGGCGATCCATGGTCAATGTATCATTTGGGAAGAACCATACTTCTCAGCTAATAATGCGACAAACAAAAAATATCTTATGAGTTACATTAAGAAAGTTAAGCCTCCATTTAGTAACCACTTTGTTTTTTGTTTTTGTTTTTGAAAATTAAGCCTATAGATACTGCTTCCTTCTCCAAATTTCTTACTTTGTTATCTACGTTTTAGTAATGGTTTAAAACAAACCAAATTTTGAAAACTAAAAAAAATAGCTTTTCAAAAGGTGTTTTTGTTTTTAGAATTTGGCTAAGAATTCAACCATTGTACTTAAGAAAGCTACAAATCAATGTAAGAAATGGGGGAAGAAATAAGCTTAATTTCCAAAAACCAAAAACTAAAACCGATGGGCCTAAATTGATAAAATAGAATGAAACTATTTTTGATAATTACCTTGAGACGATGCTCATCTAAAATTTCAGTTAAGCTAAGGAAATATGATATATGAGAATCAAAGCCTCCAATGGAGCCTTCATCGACAGTAATCAGAACTTCATGCTCTTTTGCCAGTTGCCTTATAAGTTGAGTGTCTAGAGGTTTGCAAAATCTAGCATCTGCCACTGCTGGGGCAATGCCTCTTGTTTTCAGCAATTCTGAAGCTCTAACACATTGCAAAACTATTGAACCATACACCAATAGAGCAACTCTAGTGCCTTCTACCAGTATTATCCCCTTGTCAATCTATTCAACAAAAAAAAAAAAATGTGTCAAATTTTACTTTAAGACAGTATTTTGTAACCTCCTTAATGCTTAAAGAGTTGCTTTATTTCATGATAACCTCAATTGGAGTTAAGTTAGGAGGAAGATCAACTCCAATCCCATTGCCCCTTGAAAACCGAAAGCAACTCAGTTTATCATCTATTGTCGCTGTCGTTGTAATCATGTGGATAGTTCAGCTTCATTAGATGGAACCATGACAATCATGTTCAGCAAACAAGCCATGTATGTTATATCAAATGCTCCACAATGTGTCGGGCCATCGGTACCGACCAAACCAGCTCGATCCCTTGCAAAGCGAACAAGTAGTTTTTGAAGGTCTGCATCATGCACCACCTTAATGACCATTCTATATAGTTAGTAATTAGTATAATACAAGCATGAAAAGTAATCTTTTACTGCAACTTTTACTAAAATACCTGTTTGACCCTAACTTTCCAAGTGCTGAAAAAAAAAAAAACAGGCTCCAAAATCTTTCTATGCATACATACCTTATCAAACCCCCTTTGAAGGATGGATGAGTAAATAGTACAAAATGCCTTGATACCCTCTGTGACTAAACCAACTGCAAATGTAATAGCATGTCTCTCGACAATACCGACATCGAAGCAATGTTCTGGGAACCTCTTCTAACAATAGTAAAGACTAGCTCCACCACCCATGGCATCATGGATGGCTACAATTTTGTTGTCCAGTTCGGCTTCTCTTATAAGAGATTCAACAAACTATTGATTGTATGAAAGTGTGGCAGATTTTGTCTTGAATTAATTATCTGTTTTGGGGTCAAGCTAGACTACTCTTGCATCATTGTAATATGTGTAAAGAAATAAATATTTCAAAAAATCCATGGAACTAGACAAGATGATCAACTGCTTCTGTTGGAGGATAGCCCTTCTCTTTTTCTGTAACGATGTGGATCAATAGTGGTCTAGGCACTGGCATTGATTTCACCTTATCAAAAATGGTGACCAAATCCTATACATTGTGACCATCCACTAGATCAATATAGTACAATCCTAACTTCTTAAAAAATGTTGATCCTTAACTACTTATCAAACCTCTTGCATATTCATCGACTTTCACTACAACTTCATGGGCTTGTCCCCCAATTTGTTTTGCAATGACCTTCAAATAATGGTGTGAAAGTCATTAACTTTGATAAACTAAGGTTCTATTTTAAATGAATTTCTAAATGCATAATAATGTTTTTTTAAACATTTGAAAAGTCATTCCAATAGATCCTAACTTGTGGTAAACCATATGTAATCCTCTAATATTTTACCTTTGCAGTTTCACGAAGTTTTCAAAATTGTGTGCTTGCTTGAAGTTTGGTTAAGACACTGCTGAGAGCTCCAACAAAAATGACCATTCGCATATGGTAATAAATTAAGTCAAAATTTAAAAATTTTAGAAAAATAACCATTCACATATGGATCCTTAAGCCTCAATTGATACTGTTTTTTTTTTTTTTTTTTTTTTTTTTTTTGAAATTTTTGATTTTTTCCTCCATTTTTTCAAATATTATTATCATCTTATTTTAAGAAATACTTAAATTCCCAGTGAAATTCTATAAAAAGAATAAATAAATAAATAATTTTTTTTATAAAAACTATTTTTATTTTTCAAAACTTGGTTTAATATTTCAAAATATTGATAAAAAGTTGATAAAAATATATTTATATAAACTTAATTTTAAAAAATCAAATATAATATGGAAGATGTGTGAAAATTTTTAAAAAAACGCTATGAAGGGGATATTCCATTACCACTAAGTTTTGGCCTTTATGATGAGAACAAAAGAAAACTTACTATATTTCAAGTGTTCCTTCTTACATTACAGAAGGGTCGATCTGCGTTAAGCATATGATGAAAACATTAGTAAGGAAAAAAGGGTCAAATATTAACGATTATGAACCTTTATTGATAAAAGCCTTAGTGCTAAAATCTAGACGCTTGAATGAGCATCAATTGCTCTATGTTTCAACAACTCTTATTTTCTCCTAGTTGAAAAATTATATGTTTAGTAGTAACTCATAGATTTTACTTTCATTCAGTCTATTTGATATCAGATGAGCAAGTCAATTCTTTTCTTTGTCATGAACAACTAGTTGTTCCTAAAAGAGATTAAATCCAAACTAACATTGAGTATGTGTTAACAGTAGAAATGGCAAGTACTTTATGAAGAAGATGAAATGTATGAATGTGAAACATTACCTAGATTGCATCTCTCCTTTTGGATAGAAAAAGGGAAAAAGATTTTGAATCAGATCATTTTTAATATGTTCTCTACTAAAAACAAACTTATGCATAATTTTTGTGAAAATGGCACATGAGTGTATTAATTGCTTCTCCATCGATTTGAAAAATGGTTAAAAAGAAAATTTGCTCATGTTCTTGTTTCATGGTTTTGCTTTTTGACACAAAAATCCCTTATCAGTATAATAACATAAACACAACCCATAGACACACTTGTTAGAAAAAAAAGATAACACAAGGAGAACCAACTAGTGCGTGCGACGGCCTTCGGAGGTAGTGTGTGGCAGCATTGAAGTTGAAGCACACGGTATTAGGGCATTGGAGCTCAAAGCTCAACAATGCGTGTCACGGCTGTTTGTGTAGAAAATGGAGGGGAAAGGGAAAGTGAGGGAAATGAATAGTCGGGTTGGTGGAATAGAGGAAAAATAGAAAAAAAAAGTAAAAATGGAAAAAAGGAAGAAGAGGGAAAAGGAAAAGTGGGGAAAAAAAGGAAACTTTGGATTTTTCTAAGGACTTTTTCCCATGAATATTTTCATCGAGATAAGTCCGAATTTTTGTTGGCATATTATTTTAAAAAAATGTGCACGTTGCCCTATTTTGGCCGGCAAATTGAATTTTTATCGGGATAAATACATCGATGCCAACGAAAATGTATGCATCGGGAAAAAAATATCAGAATAGATAAAAATGTTGTAGTGTTGGTTCGGTAGTTGGCAGGTCGGTAGATTCACCATCGCTCGTAAACCCGCGCCTACGCAAATAATATTTATAAATCATCAAACTAACTAAGAAGACTAATTGGCCTCCCGAGCAATGGTGCAAATTTGGCAGGTCGGTGGATTTACCGTCGTTCGTAAACCCGCGCTTACACAAATAATATTTATAAATCACCAAACTAACTACTTATACTAACTGATAGTACAAGTGACAAGTCTAGGGTCGAACCTGAGGGAAGCGTGAAAGATTAGTTTATCAAGCTTGTTTCCAGTTAAAATGATAAACTAGGGAGATTGGTATAGTTGGATAATTGAAATTGCGTGAAAATAAAAATGTAAGAAAAGTAAAGATAGAAGTGCAATTAACCGAGATGTCTTAGTTTAGAGGAATGGATTTGCCCAATGTAGTAAGATCATCGACCCAATTTATGACTTAAATTTCTTATTTATGCTTAGCCCAATTGATTTGAATCCGAACCAATAGTCCTAATTATCTAATTAATCAAAATTCACAGAAAACAAACCCACTCCATACAGATTAACGAATCACATTCAGTTCTAGGGATTACGCTAAGATGGGTGTTAATTTCCAACATCTAATTAAATAATCAATACGGTTTTTCTATAGGTTGCTAGGAACAGTCATTTTTGCCTAACTAACCTGTTGCTTCCAATGGGATTATCTTATAAATACGTGTCAGATATTACAAGGTAATTTGAAAGCATTAGATTACATGACACAATTATTGGGAGTCAATCAACAATCAAAATTATGCAATTCATACATATAGATTCATATCAAAACCTATAAATAAGTTCGAATAAATCATTAAATTGAAATCTCACAAATTACATTGAGTTCATCTGAATCCCTAAATTAAGAAACCAAAATCTTACCTTCCCATGGGGATGAGAAGTTACAGTTTGGCATTACTCGATTAACCACTAAAGAAACATCCCAAAATAAAAGTGGATGAGGGAGAAGAACGGAAAAATCAGGTGGAGGCCGAAGGTGGGCGTCCTCTTTCTTACCTAAAACGGAAGAACATATATAAGGCAGGGTCACAGCATTGCAACGCTGCCTAGCATGAGTGTTCGTCATTATGTTTGCAGCATTGTAATCCTGCCTTGTTTTGTCCAATACGGGCAGCTATTGCATTATAGGGTTGTGCAATGCTCATTTGGGCGTTGCAATGCTCCGTTTATGGGTGCTTTTTGTCCATTCATGTTCCCTTGAAGCTTGGTTGCTCAGATTAGATCCTAATTACTTCAAATTAACCCTAAAGAGCTTGTAACAATCGATTCTACCTCCAAGATGCTCGATACTTACAAAATAATCAAATAAACACATTAAACATAGTAACGACTTAGAATTAGGTAAAGGAAAATAACACATTTTTTGTGTTATCAGTAGTTAAATGCCTATTTAGCAAAACAGAAAATCCTCTTCACTATTAATAAAATTTCATTGAATCTATCTTTTTCTAAACAAAATTGAACCAAATAGACAACACGCATAATGTGAAAATTCATCAAATTTATCTAAACAAAAGAAAAAATAAAAACCCCAAAAAGATAGACAACATACAAAATGAAGATCCCGTAAACTTATCCAAACAAAAAAGATAAAAATAAAAATAAAAAACACAAAACTAATACATAGAACTGAACGAAAAATTAAAATTGAAACAAAACATATTTTGTAATTCTCAACTATAATGAAAATTTCATAAAGTTCTAAATTTATAACAAAATTAATAACCAATAAGCCCAAAATGAAGCAAAATTATTTTTAAATGATAAAACTACCGAAAATATTTACAAATATTACAAATATCACCATCTATCACATATAGCTGGTGAAATTTTGCTATATCATGTAAATATTTTAGTTCATTTTGTTATATTTGAAAACAACCCTAAAATTAAGTAATTATAAAAATTAAATTGTGATGAATACCAAAATTGATGGTTAAGTACACTAAGAGAAATTTGAAAGGAAAGTTGAATGAAGAAAAGAGAAAGGGATTTAGGATTGATGGTTAAGAACACTACTGTTCCAAGGCACACAAAATGTCTTGGGGGCCCTTCTCTTTCGTGGTTTCGACTGACTCGTGAGTAAAGTCCTTCTCCAACTGGAGGGCTGAGATCATCCTTATCCCATTCGGCTATTTGATCTCAGCGTGCACAACGGTGGGTGTAGACCCTATGATCACCAAACAATTGGTGAAGGGTATCGGTATTACCTTGTGCTCAAGCAAGAATTCTATTCCCAACACCATGTTAAAGTCATCCATCTTGATGATCATGAAATCGGCAGGGCCACTTTAGTCCCCCAACTTTACAACTGTTCTCTTTATCATTCTTGTAATCGACAAGGCCATGGAGTTCACTGCTTTCATTTTACCTGCATCTCCTTCTCAACGGAGATTCAGACATTTGACTTCTGTTTCGGACATAAAATTATGGGTGGCCCCCAAATCGACCATGGTACTTTTGGCCGATCTATGGTTGACTCAAGCATCAACATATATCAGTCCGCCTCTTTAGGATCCTTTTGCTTATTCTATATGATTTTGGAGGGCAACTAAAAATCTCAAGGCCCCAACCAGTGGGGTTCTATCTTCCTTTTCTTGTACATTCCCGTCCTCTACCTGAACAACTTTTCCTTTCCAGTCCGAAGCTAATGATGCTTGAAGAGCATTAAAGGCTGCTCGTTTTGGATATTCGCTCGCCTTGTACTGTCCCTTACATATATAACAGGATAAGGGCCGATAAAAATTCTTTTGATTTTGCCCCCGCCACATATTTCCCGTCGTCTGCCGAGGTGGTTTACTATCCCCACTAATGTTTTTATCTCCCCTATTGGATTTTATGTCCTAAAACTCGTAGTTTGTAAATTAATAAACATATTCTGTTTTGTTTTTCCGATAAAATTGTTATTGAAATTGTAATCTTGAATCCAATAAACTAAGGTCCTGAGGTTATTTAATGTAGTTTGAACTTTATTTAGTGACATAAATGTGGATCAAGTTCAAATATGTGCCAAAATGGTCTATAGTATATGAATAAGGTTGGGCGCCTAATTCTGGGGACACTATGGATGCGGCCCATTTTGTAGTTAGTACAAACAATGTGATCCTAAATCGTTCATGTGGAGACATGAAAGTGGGGGCATCCTATGTAAAGAGTTTACATAAGACTAAACCATGAAATAGTCACTTTTTACGTTCTAAATGTCGTTTTATGTATAAAACTGACTATTTCGTTAATTGATGACCTAGGTAACTTAATCTTAATCCTGAGCTAACTATGAACTCTTGTTCACTTGGAATTATCTTTAGATCTGCATAGGTGAGGGCAGCTCGTTATCACTGGCCCAATAAGCCTCCCATTTCAGGGGTAAGATCAGGTGGATAGATGGGATTATAGGGTGCAAGATAGAATTCACTCCTACCTGTAATAGGAATAGTAGATAGGTTGTTCTCTTTAGTACTGAATCCAAGTCTTGAACAAGGGGCCCCACCCTCTCCTTGGCCCGAGAGGGGTTCGGTTTATAGGTTGGACCTTAAACCAATTGTTCATTAGAGGATCAATAGAACTTAAGGAGTAAGATGTAGTCTTGGGGGTAAAACGATTTTTATGACCCAGCCGAGATTACAAACAACCTATGAAGGATTAGCTTACTAATCATGGATATATCAAATGGACACAAATACATCTATAATGAGGGGAGTGCAACTACGGGACTATAGCGGAATGACCTGTTAGTTAATGAATGTTGATTAGCTCCGTCTAAAGAGTTTAGCTAGCTAATCTCGGATCGTTGAAGCCCATGATCTATAGGTCCATTAGGTTCTCCTACTAGCTCATATGGAATAAACTTAGAACAGTATGATAGAATAATTCGAATTGTTCAAATTAGGTAAAAAGAGAGAAACCGACAAGTATATGTGATATAGTGGTCGGTTTTTCAGTTTAAGGCAAGACGATCTCCCGTGGCTGACGATTAATGTGGTACGGCTAGGGGTGGACGCAAGTGTGAGATACTGCATTGGCATTGTAAGCAGCGTTCCCCGGTAGCTGAGGAAGCCCCTTCTACGTTCTCAATGCCCGCATCGACCCTATCGTCACGTAAGGTGAGTTGACCGTCCATTCCCCTGGGGGTAGGGTACTATGAAAGAAAGTTGATCATGGATTATCAATAAGCTTGGAATTCATTCTTCCCGGGTCGATGCCCGAGCAGTTAATGGGGACGGACTGTAAATTCGTTGGCAATATGTCTACGCTGGTTTAAATCCAGCTCGGCCCAATAATTCGCGTATCCACCATAAAATGATAACCTATTTGTCCTTCTACAGAAATGCTTGACTTGATATGAAAGAATAGAAAAAAGAGCATGAAGAAATTAACGATACTTCTTTATCTTTTGAGTTGTTCTGCTGGATCGGTCGTTCAAGACCTTTGGTCTCTACCCGGACCCGATGAAACAAATGGGATCACTTCTTATGGACTCGTTGAGAATGATTCTGATCTATTTTGTGGCCTATTAGAAGTAGAAGGCGCTCTGTTGGGATCCTCACAGATAGAAAAAGATTACTACTGGTAGTCGAGAGTGGAGTTACGGAAACAGCCGTCTGATGGAAAACGGTAGAATGTTTGCTAGTCTTTTCAGACTAGGAGTAGGTACTGAAAGTCTAATCGTATTCGGTGAACGTTGTTCTTTTTGAAAACTTGCTACTAGTTAGTTGCTTGCAGCTTATAACGTGCGCTCTTTCGTTCATTCACTCCCCGTTACCGAATACAGCTGAGACTAATGGGTCGAAGCAAGGGCGGTTAGGCATGGCCAGAGAGGTGGCGAAGTTCTTGTATGAGGATGTGGTGATTCGATTTTCTTTTCCTCGACTCTTCTGAAGTTAAAAGAAGACCTAAGATCTAAATTTGGGCAGGGACTTTGCTAAGCTGTTCGGCCACATTCTATTCCGATTGCCTTGAGAAAAGTAGAAGTATTTGCCTTCCCTTTTCCTTTCTCTCTTCTTCGTATCTTGTAAGTATCCGCCCAAGTGTCATAGTTCACATGTTGCCTATAAGTGAATGCGGACAGCTAGGGGTAAAGCACTATTGGTACTGGAGTTCAGGTAACAGCTTAGCTATAGTAGTGCGTAACAACTA